>NW_026941374.1:92500-134594 GCF_032062105.1 Saccostrea cuccullata
TAGGGTTGATAATGTCCTCTAAATTCACTTATTTTTATTGATTTAAATTTTGTTGATATGAGAAAAAATATTGGTTCATTGGGATTATAAATTCCATTATTAATGTAAACAAATATGGTATTGGAGTTTGAAAGTTCCAATATTCTGCAGGACATAATTTTTTTTTATCTCTTCATATATACCTTGAAAAGACAAAAATTACCCCTAGTCTCCCCTTTTCCTACGAGAATCAGCAATTTCATGGTACCTGTGTGTTTCAGAATTGAGCTTAGTGAATGTGTCAGTTTGTATCAAATTTATCATTCACAGTTCTAAATGGATATACATGTAACTCATTATAATTCCAGTCCAAGAAGACTGACTGTAATCACATATTCCTGAACTTTGCACCAACTCTGACCATTCCAGAACCAGGCAAGGTAAAAATAATTTTACTATGTATACTTTGGTTTTATAAACATGTTTCTGATTTATATTACCATGATTGTGAATTCACCATACCCATGTGTTATATCTCAACAGTTGGAGGAGACGGTCAGAGCCATGGTGATGAGATATGGCAGTCGTCTCATGAAGATGAGAGTTCTCAACGCTGAGCTCAAATTCACTATAAAGTAAGACTAGTTAGTGATGCTCAAACTTTCTTTGAGATGAATATTTTTGGGTTGTACATCATGTATAACTTTGCAGATGAAAATCCCATATAAATTTTACAGCTTCTATCATACAAGTAGTATTTTTGTATGTTTTTAGGTTTGCATCCAGTGATACAAGCATTCCTATTCGTCTTTACCTGACCAATGAGAGTGGATATTACTTGGACATGAGCATGTATAGGGAGGTCACAGATCCAAACATGGGACAAGTATGTCATTTCAGTTTTCTTTCACTCTGTTTTTGCTTGCACTTTAATGACATATTATACATGTTCATTGTATGTTATTTTAACCAAAATTAAATCTTAAGTTAGTAAACTTTAATCGGAGAAGGGATGTGATGGGGGAAATTAAGGGCAATTGTTCTTAGTATTCTTTGCCTGCCATCTACATTTTCTGCATTTCAATTGTGAATTGAGAATTGATTTGAACCAAGTCAAACAAAAACTTCAAACCTGCATACTGTTGAGATAAAGACTTCATATCAGACATTACCCCTTACAGAATAACCCTATAGTAAATGTACCTGTATTTTGAGACAGTCCCTAAAAACTCCTCACGGAGATTTTTCCTAAACTTTGCAAGTATACTGAAGTCAATGTAAGTTACATATGGTATACAATTAAAGAGTTTGTCTACTACAGTTTTCACACAGTTAAACTCCTGCAGTTAGCCCCTTTAAGCATAAGTATGTATCAAATTCTGAGTACCATTTGTAGGTGATGTTTGAGGCCTATGGAACAAAACAAGGAGCCCTTCACGGTCTGCTGATCAGCACGCCTTACCCCACAAAGGACCACCTACAGCTGAAGAGATTCCAGGCTCAGTCAAGCGGAACAACTTATGTCTATGATTTTCCAGGAATGTTCACTCAGGTAACACAGAAATTGACAAGGCTATAATTATAAGATAAAACACCTACTGAGAATGCAACATTATGACAACAATTATCAAGGAAATTGAAATCCTCAAGAAAAAATTTTATACAGACAATGTTATATAATGGATACTTTTGAAAATTAAGTCCCAATGTAATCATTTTTTCAACCAAAAAATACCTGCTTCCATGTTTTCAGCATATTTCATATTTAAAAGTTAAAAAAGAATAGAAAGGTGATTAGTAACAGAATTTTTGCTGTTGTAGGGTGACTGTTACGAATCATATCTTTCTTTCAGGCCTTACAGAAGTTTTGTTGTTGTGGAGACATTATTATGATTCAGTCTTTCTCTTTCAGGCCTTACAGAAGTTTTGTTGTTTTGACTTTGTTGTTCTGTGTTTCAGGCCTTACAGATGTTTTGTTGTTTTGACTTTGTTGTTTTGTATTTCAGGCCTTACAGAAGTTTTGTTGTTTTGACGTTGTTGTTGTATTTCAGGCCTTACAGAAGTTTTGTTGTTTTGACGTTGTTGTTGTATTTCAGGCCTTACAGAAGTTTTGTTGTTTTGACTTTGTTGTTCTGTATTTCAGGCCTTACAGAAGTTTTGTTGTTTTGACTTTGTTGTTCTGTATTTCAGGCCTTACAGAAGTTTTGTTGTTTTGACTTTGTTGTTCTGTATTTCAGGCCTTACAGAAGTTTTGTTGTTTTGACTTTGTTGTTCTGTATTTCAGGCCTTACAGAAGTTTTGTTATTTTGACTTTGTTGTTCTGTATTTCAGGCCTTACAGAAGTTTTGTTGTTTTGACTTTGTTGTTCTGTATTTCAGGCCTTACAGAAGTTTTGTTGTTTTGACTTTGTTGTTCTGTATTTCAGGCCTTACAGAAGTTTTGGAAGGATCACAGAGAGGAGAACAAGATTCCAGCTGATGCCTTCAGTTGTATAGAGCTGGTCCTGGATAAAGACAACAACCTGTGTAAACAGAACAGACTGCCAGGGGAAAACGAGGTTAGACTGTTATACTGATACATATAAATCTGTGTAAACAGAACAGACTGCCAGGGGAAAACGAGGTAAGACTGTAATACTGATACATATAAATCTGTGTAAACAGAACAGACTGCCAGGGGAAAACGAGGTTAGACTGTAATACTGATACAAATCTGTTTTCTGTTCACGTCTGGAAATTAAATCTTTTGATATCAGAGGCCTGTTTTAAAAATTTTAAACGTACAACAAATGTAATTCTGCTTATTACCTTCTACTACTATTTAATCTTGAATTGCAAAGGTTTTTAACTTTTTAAAAAGAATTTAACAAGGTATTTTTATGATAGCAGTTTCAAGTAGAATCATAAATTTAGCACAATTTTTTTCAATTTAGAGGAAATTTTGGCCTTAGTAGTAAGTTTTTATGTAAATGAGCTCCTGGGTTGTTTGGAATGTCATTCTTTGTCCCATTTGGAAATGTCTTACAGATTGGAATGGTGGCCTGGCAGATGACCTTGAAGACACCAGAATGTCCTGAAGGTCGTGACATCATTGTTATATCTAATGACATCACTTACAAGATAGGCTCCTTTGGACCTGTGGAGGATCTCCTGTTTAAGGTATCACTCAGTGTAATCATAAAGCCTATATACAGCCATGAAAATGATACAGATAAACAATGATGGGTAAATAAACTGTAATGAACAATGAATCTCTAGGAAGAGGGCATAACATAGAACCAGGAATTTCCAGTGCCCAGAGTTTCCGAAAACCAAATATTTCTATCAGTCATTCGGACTGATGACTTAATGCGTTCTACCAGTCCCAAGCGTATTCCATCAGTCTGAATATATTTTAAAATATACAGTGTATATTTCAAATGGAATTGAATATGATTGTATAAATTTTCATCAGGGCTGAGACCAATTTAACACTGATTGTGATATCAGGGTTATGCAACTACAATTAATTCAAGCATGGCAAAAGACCACACAGACTTGTGGCAGCAATAAAGTCACTAGCCCCAAGTAAATGTTGGGGGAAAGAAACAAGTAATTATGAAAAAAAAATATTTTTTGAAAAAGAAAATGTCTTATGGTTACTAGAATTCTTTTAAAAAATATTAAAATACTCACTTGTAAAATTAAATCATGTATACATAGCACTTATGATAGAAATTCAAAATAAAAATAAATTTAAATTATCTTTACATTTTCTCAGTGGGCATTGCACTTCATGACCTATATACTGCATATGTTTACCATTGACAGAGGAATGGAGGACATTCGGATTAGGAAAAAACAATCGTTTTTGGAAGTAAATAAGTCAAGTAGAATTGCAAAATGGATAAGATTATGGATATTTACGAAGAATAGGAGCATGCTGCATTGAAAATTTTCATTTATGAAGACTTCTAAGTAGATCAGAGTGCAATAAATTAATCAGGAAAAGCCCTCACCACAATCGGTCACACGGACCGGTACTGTAGCCAATTTCATCGGATATTTCGATTTTCTATTGGTTTTGCCGGTAGGACCAATAGTTTTCAGAAACTCTGGTGCCTAGGAGTAGTAAACATCCCTTGACTGTTGAAGCTCTGTAATGATTTCAGATCAATATTTTTATCCATTGAAAATCGCCTTTCAGAAAGCCTCAGAGAAAGCCAGGAGAGAGGGACTTCCTCGAATCTTCATCTCGGCTAACAGTGGAGCCAGGATAGGTCTGGCTGAGGAGATCAAACATCTGTTTAAGGTGGCCTGGAATGACCCCAAAGATATAGAAAAGGTAAGGCTCAGCTTATAGACCTACCATAATATACAGTAAAACATGATAACAGGAAACATGCTTTTAATGAATTTATAATTAAATTGAAGATTTTTTCATTCCCAAAAGTTTAAAAGATATTATATGCAGTCAACATAAAAAATATACGAAATGATGTTCATAAAGACTCAAATTGCTTGTTACCTGCACACAGCTATTTTGAGCATATTATACTGTATACCAAAGTCAACATTGAAAAAGAACACAGAGTTGAGATATACTTTGTTTGAAGTCCATAAAACAGTAATTCTTGTTTACATTTGTATTCTATTATGACAATTTTTTTTTGTTTCTAGGGATTTAAATACCTTTACCTGACCCCTGTAGATTTCAAGAAAGTCAGTGCCATGAATTCCGTCCATGCTGAACTTATAGAAGATGAGGGAGAACCGAGATATAAAATTATTGACGTCATAGGTAAGAACTTGATTTGACCAGAACATTTTGACTTGATATTAAGACTGATATCTGATAACACATCGTTCTATTATTTTACTTTCTGCTTTATTTACAGGGAGAGAGGAAGGACTGGGAGTAGAGAATCTAAGAGGGTCAGGAATGATCGCTGGGGAGTCATCTATAGCTTACAATGATATCATTACAATCAATTTGGTTAGTACTTGATTTTAAACCTTGACTGCTTTATTGTTACTTATAGAATGAAACTAATTTAAAGGCTGAAAAAAGAAGTTAGGAAATGCAAAAGGGGATCCATATTGGAAGGCCCTACAAATAAGCTCTGAGTTTAAGACTATTTATAATTGTTGTATATTTAGGTAACCTGTCGAGCTATAGGTATTGGTGCCTATCTGGTTTGTTTGTAGCTTATAGATTGTACAATATTAAGGTAACCTGTCGATCTATAGGTATGGGTGCCTATCTGGTTTGTGTGTAGCTAACAGATTGTTTTATATTAAGGTAACCTGTCGATCTATAGGTATTGGTGCCTATCTTGTTTGTGTGTAGCTTACAGATTGTTCTATATTTAGGTAACCTGTCGAGCTAAAGGTATAGGTGCCTATCTGGTTTGTTTATTGCTTACAGATTGTTCTATATTTAGGTAACCTGTCAAGCGAAAGGTATAGGTGCCTATCTGGTTTGTAACTTACAGATTGTTCTATATTTAGGTAACCTGTAGAGCTATAGGTATAGGTGCCTTTCTGGTTTGTAGCTTACAGATTGTTCTATATTTAGGTTACCTGTCAAACTATAGGTATTGGTGCCTATCTGGTTTGTAGCTTACAGATAGTTCTATATTTAGGTTACCTGTCGAGCTATAGATATTGGTGCCTATCTGGTTTGTAGCTTACAGATAGTTCTGTATTTAGGTTACCTGTCGAGCTATAGGTATTGGTGCCTATCTGGTTTGTAGCTTACAGATAGTTCTATATTTAGGTAACTGTCGAGCTATAGGTATTGGTGCCTATCTGGTTTGTAGCTTACAGATTGTTCTATATTTAGGTAACCTGTCGAGCTATAGGTATAGGTACCTATCTGGTTTGTAGCTTACAGATTGTTCAATATTTAGGTAACCTGTCGAGCTATAGGTATAGGTACCTATCTGGTTTGTAGCTTACAGATTGTTCTATATTTAGGTTACCTGTCGAGCTATAGGTATAGGTGCCTATCTGGTTTGTTTATTGCTTACAGATTGTTCTATATTTAGGTAACCTGTCGAGCTATAGTTATAGGTGCCTATCTGGTTTGTAGCTTACAGATTGTTCTGTATTTAGGTTACCTGTCGAGCTATAGGTATAGGTACCTATCTGGTTTGTAGCTTACAGATTGTTCTATATTTAGGTAACCTGTCGAGCTATAGGTCTAGGTACCTATCTGGTTTGTAGCTTACAGATTGTTCTATATTTAGGTTACCTGTCGAGCTATAGGTATCGGTGCCTATCTATTTGTAGCTTACAGATTGTTCTATATTAAGGTAACCTGTCGAGCTATAGGTATAGGTGCCTATCTGGTTTTATAGCTTACAGATTGTTCTATATTTAGGTAACCTGTCGAGCTATAGCTATAGGTATAGGTGCCTATCTGGTTTTATAGCTTTCAGATTGTTCTATATTTAGGTTACCTGTCGAGCTATAGGTATAGGTGCTTACCTGGTCCGACTGGGACAGAGAACTATACAGGTGGAGAACTCCCACATCATCCTCACTGGTGCAGGTGCACTAAACAAGGTATGGAAGTTTCTTAGAGATGTACAAATCATTCCTTTGTAAAACAATGATTGCCCAATTGTTGCTCCTAACTCCCCCCCCCCCCATACAAACATGCACAAAAATAATGATTTCACTTTATAAATTGTATATTTATAAAAACACAGGTTCTTGGTAAGGAGGTGTACACCAGTAACAATCAGCTGGGAGGAATCCAGATCATGTACACAAACGGAGTCACTCACGACGTAACAGCTGATGACTTCGAGGGCGTCTACAAAATCATCAAGTGGCTGTCATACATGCCTAAGGTATTGTCCAGTGTTATATAGGTATTGTAATAATTGTCATTGGAGAATGGAGTGAAAGATAGTTGACAGAAAAACACATTTTTAATGAAGAAAAAAAAATTGCAGGATTTTTTTTGTTTTCACTTCTTTTTTTAAACTGAATTGTGGATTTAGTGTAAGGACTAGTCATTGAGTTTAATTTATCTGGATTATTGTTTTCAGTGTAAAGGTTCCCCATTACCAGTACTAGATACTGGGGACCCTATAGACAGACCGGTGGACTTTATACCCACAAAGGCCCCCTACGATCCCAGGTGGATGCTGAATGGCAGACAAAATCCAGGTAACATGGTACATTTATAATGTGTGTACAGACTCTGGATCTGTGTTAAAACATTTCATTTCTGAATCATCGATAATTTTTATAACTATTATGTTTATTATAGATGACAAGAATTCCTGGCAGAAAGGTTTCTTTGATCACAAGTCTTTCCATGAAATCCTACAGCCTTGGGCACAAACAGTTGTCACAGGTCGAGCAAGGTTTGTCTCCCTTTATGCATTTACTGAAGATGAATAATACATCCAAAATAATAAGTAAAACTTGTATCAAGAGAAGAGGAAATTTTGAGCTGTGTTTTATTTGTATGTGTGTGTTTTATAGGTTGGGCGGGATCCCTGTGGGGGTGATTTGTGTAGAGACCAGGACAGTAGAAATGACCATACCAGCCGACCCAGCCAATCTGGACTCTGAGACCAAGGTACAGATTAAGAGCCATTCTCTGTAATGATTTGAAATTTTATATAGGAGCTGTGGCACGCATAGTCTCAGAATTTCTCCAAACTCTCTTTGATAAAAGGCATTGATACCCTGAACTGAAATCAGGCAAAAATTGGTTGCTATGTTTTATAGTTACCATGGCAACATGTCTTAAAGTTCGAAAAATGGCATTTTTTAACATGTTTAGAGCCACATAGTTAACATTTGCGGCAAAGCAACTAATTGTTAATGACTGTTTCCAAAAGTTGAAGGTAAAATGTCTCAAATGCATGATAAACATGTTTGGTAAATCAACTATTACATACGTTACTATGGTAACAAAGTATTTAAAAGTAAAAAAAATATTCATTGAATTTTATGAAGTCATACTCGTAAAAATGAAAAGCAATTATAGGATGAAATGTTACCAAATAATAGAAAAAAGAGCGTTGAAACACATACCAAGAAAAAATATGATATTTCATTTTGGTTGGCAATGGTTGCCAAGGTTTTTATGCCCCAGAGAGACTTCAAAGTAACACTATGTATGTTTAAATATGATCCTATTTTTTATAAAAAGCACATTTCCTCATAACTAATGATCAATTTTATAAGATGTTGGTGTGCTCCAAATTTTCCCATTTCAAAAAATTCAGATTAGATTCTTTAAATAGAGCGTTGCTATGGAAATAAGCAGAAAATATATGCTTAAAAACCTGAAAAATATTTTGTTTCCTTGGATACGTACCCTTAAATGTAGATTCCCAAAACTTTTATGATTGATATTTATTAACAGCTAACTTGACTTTTAATTTTGACTATCATCCAATCTCTAAGTGGATGCAAGAAGTTGGCACACAGGGTTTAATATTGATATAAAGTTCAAAAAATCGAACATTTTCCCTTCTTGGTAACCATAGCAAAAGTGTTGTTTTATTCATCAAATTTTATCAATATATGATATTTAACTTCAGTTCTAACAGAAAAGACGATTCCAGCTGAGCTCTTTAATTTGTTTCTTGATTAAATGGCAATTTAATTCTTAATGCAGCGGGAAAAAAATCACTTTTAAGCACTGGTACTTTGTTTCCATGGTAACACTACAAAGTAGCAATTATACCCAATTTTTCTTATGGTTTTGGTGTTGCAAGGTCCTAAGGATGCATATTTGCCAGTCTTGAATTTTCATGTTTTTCCTCAAGACAGTAGCATTAACCCAATCTTAGTTACTGGTTTTGCATGGTTACACTGTGTTACCATGGCAACCATAAAAGTTATTTATAGAATAATATTGCTTATACTTATATACTTAAGGTCAAACATTTTCATTGTTTTTCTTAAGTCAATGATTGAGTTTTAGCATGTAACGTCTACCATTAGTGAATATGGAGTGTTTTTCAGCATATTTCAGCATTTTAAATGTATTCCAAATGTACCCTTGGTTACCACTTACTTAGAGATATATTCTAAACAGTTTCTTCACAGTATAAGTGACATCAAGGTGTCATGTTTTTGTTAGAATGGTTTGTTTGCTTTTTCTAGTTTTTATTAAGCCACAGTCAGGATTTAAAGTGGCTGAAAATCTCGATTTTTCAAACTTTTTCGGCTGTTGCCATAGCAACCGAGACACTTAGCAACGAAATTTTGTTTGATATTTGTTTCTGGTGTCAAGTACTAAGCATGGGTGAAGTTTCATCAAAATCGGTGACCATGCGTGGCAACGAAGTTTAAGTGGTTACAGAGAATGGCAATTAAAATCCTTATTTTCCTTTGTACGTCTTGTGTATTATCAGTGAATTAAGTCAAAACTTTGTTAAAATAAAACTAAGTTTTTTTGTAAAAAAAATTTTGGCTCCAAAATGTAATAATTTTAAATTTGAATTTTTTTTAAGATATGATATGATTTTAAACTGAGGATTCTTGTTAAAAGTATGAGACTTTAAAAATGAAATTTTGTTTGGATGAAATTGCACTTGTAGGTGATACAACAAGCTGGTCAGGTATGGTTCCCAGACTCGGCCTATAAGACAGCTCAGGCCATTAAGGACTTCAACAGAGAGGACCTCCCTCTCATGGTGTTCGCTAACTGGAGAGGATTCTCAGGCGGAATGAAAGGTACAGCATATTAATAAAGTCAGAAAATCATGGGATGATGGAAGTTTTCATACGCAACTCTGGTATTTTGTTCAAATTAATCTCTTGGAAGGATTTTGATACAAAATCTTGAAAGGTTTTTTACTGTACAGTAGCTGACTGAAAATTTTATGTTCAGCATGAGTTTAAAATATGCTGCAGCATTTTTAGAAACATGTTTATGAATGACAGATGTTTTACCTGTATTTGCTAGAAATTTATATGATATAATACTTAACTGTACAGTAAATACAACATTTTATAGCTTGATTGTTTTAATAGTAAGCAATGATATGTGCATTGAACATCTATTTGAATGTAACATTAAAAACTTTATTCCTGTTTTCAGACATGCATGACCAGGTACTGAAGTTTGGCTCCTACATTGTGGATGCTCTCACAGAATATAATCAACCCATTATGATTTACATACCCCCGTACGCTGAGCTGAGGGGTGGAGCCTGGGTAGTGGTGGACCCAACAATCAACCCCACCCACATGGAAATGTATGCGGATGAACTCAGCAGGTATGAAGTTTTGATTGAGGGATTAAAGAGAAGGGAACATTGAAGTATGAAATTCTGCTCTTAGCTGCATGGAGAAACTAAGATAATTATTCAAAGATACCAAGGCAAAAAAGTTTGTTCAATAAAAATATGGCTTGATTTTTTACTTACAATCACGCGTGCCTCCTTTGTAGGGAGAGGGCTAAAATAAGCTTTGCCTGCTGCCCATTTTTGAATAAAATATAATGTTGTATGAATTAAAAAAAAACAATCATCATCATGCTCAAATTTACTCAAAAAAAGAAAGAAAATTGAAAAGAAGAGAAAATGTTGAAATCTATCTTATTTCAAGTCTTCCAGAATTTTGTCTCAGAATGTATATGTAAGTCATTGTGATGATTTTATTCTAGGGGATTGTCCCCAAATGTACAGTCTAAATAATTATGATGATTTTATTCTAGGGGAGGTGTCCTTGAACCAGAGGGAACCGTAGAAATCAAGTTCAGGAGGAAGGACCTGGAGAAGACCATACAGAGACTGGACCAGACGTGTCGCCAGATCGTGGACAAACTGACCAGTCCACAGCTGAATCTGGACGAGAAGGAGGAGCTCCAGAAACAGCTGGCAGCTCGCCAGGAAAAGTTACTCCCCATGTACCACCAGGTGGCGATACAGTTCGCTGACCTCCATGACACTCCCGGGAGAATGGAGGAAATGGGGGTTATTACTGTGAGTGTAATTCAGTGAGATAAATGAAAAGAAATATTTCAAAATATATTTCTGACAATGATGTATCTTTATGACATTTTTTATTGACAACTATCAGATAAGCTTACATAGCTTAAATTTCATTTCTTTAGTTATAAGTATTTTTCTTCAAAGTTACACTTCTTATGTTTATAACTCCTGATCTGAAGCACAATGTATTAAGTTTCTTTTTGGTCACACAGGACATACTTAAATGGCAGAAGAGCCGTGAGTTCTTCTACTGGCACCTGAAGCGACGGTTGCTAGAGAGGCAGCTTAAGAAGAAGATGAAGCAGTTCACACAGAACGTCGGGGAGGGGGAGCTCAACTCTATGTTACATCGTTGGTTTGTGGAGGACAGGGGCACTGTCAATGTAAGTAGATTGGTTGTATCCTATTCATAGTTAGTTAACAAGTAAAATTAGTGTTACACAATATATTAAATGGTTTTCAGACCTAAACTTCACAATTGATTGATTGTTGTGTATTTTTTACAGACAAAACATAGAATATTGTAGTTTTTAAAACAGAAGAATAAACATATTTTGTCGTCAATTTACTTTGAATTTTGAAAGGTGTGTAATATTGAATGTATCAGAAATGTTAGTACAAGTACATTGAAGCAACTAAGGTGTGAAGAAAAAATAAAATTGCTTTGACAGTAAATGTTTTAATGACACTTTGTGAAGAAAAATTCAGGGTAATTGTTCGTGCTTTGTTAGGGCTTTATGATTGAGATAATCTCCTGACCAATCACTGATACTGTAGGCTTACCTATGGGAGGATGACAAAGCTATGGTGGAGTGGTTAACTGAACAGATCCGTGAGGACAGTATAGACAATGCTGTATCAGACAACATCAGATGTCTACAGAGGGAGCATGTCCTACAACAAGTCAGGAGGTAGGTATCAGGTGTCTACAGAGGGAGCATGTCCTACAACAAGTCAGGAGGTAGGTATCAGATGTCTACAGAGGGAGCATGTCCTACAACAAGTCAGGAGGTAGGTATCAGGTGTCTACAGAGGGAGCATGTCCTACAACAAGTCAGGAGGTAGGTATCAGATGTCTACAGAGGGAGCATGTCCTACAACAAGTCAGGAGGTAGGTATCAGATGTCTACAGAGAGAGCATGTCCTACAACAAGTCAGGAGGTAGGTATCAGATGTCTACAGAGGGAGCATGTCCTACAACAAGTCAGGATGTAAGTATCAGACAACATCAGATGTCTACAGAGGGAGCACGTCCTACAACTAGTCAGGAGGTAAGTATCAGACAACATCAGATGTCTACAGAGGAAACACGTCCTACAACAAGTCAGGAGGTAGGTATCAGATGTCTACAGAGTGAGCATGTCCTACAACAAGTCAGGAGGTAGGTCTCAGACAACATCAGATGTCTACAGAGGAAACACGTCCTACAACAAGTCAGGAGGTAGGTATCAGATGTCTACAGAGGGAGCATGTCCTACAACAAGTCAGGATGTAAGTATCAGACAACATCAGATGTCTACAGAGGGAGCATGTCCTACAACAAGTCAGGAGGTAAGTATTAGACAACATCAGATTTCTACAGAGGGAGCATGTCCTACAACAAGTCAGGAGGTAGGTATCAGATGTCTACAGAGGGAGCATGTCCTACAACAAGTCAGGAGGTAGGTATCAGACAACATCAGATGTCTACAGAGGAAACACGTCCTACAACAAGTCAGGAGGTAGGTATCAGATGTCTACAGAGGGAGCACGTCCTACAACAAGTTAGGAGGTAGGTATCAGATGTCTACAGAGGGAGCACGTCCTACAACAAGTCAGGAGGTAGGTATCAGATGTCTACAGAGGGAGCACGTCCTACAACAAGTCAGGAGGTAGGTATCAGATGTCTACAGAGGGAGCATGTCCTACAACAAGTCAGGAGGTCAGTATCAGACAACATCAGATGTCTACAGAGGGAGCACGTCCTACAACAAGTCAGGAGGTAAGTATCAGATGTCTACAGAGGGAGCACGTCCTACAACAAGTCAGGAGGTAGGTATCAGGTGTTTACAGAAGGAGCACATCCTACAACAAGTCAGGAGGTAGGTATCAGATGTCTACAGAGGGAGCATGTCCTACAACAAGTCAGGGGGTAGGTATCAGATGTCTACAGAGGGAGCATGTCCTACAACAAGTCAGGGGGTAGGTATCAGATGTCTACAGAGGGAGCATGTCCTACAACAAGTCAGGAGGTAGGTATCAGATGTCTACAGAGGGAGCATGTCCTACAACAAGTCAGGAGGTAGGTATCAGATGTCTACAGAGGGAGCATTTTCTACAAGTCAGGAGGTAGGTATCAGATGTCTACAGAGAGAGCACTTCCTACAACAAGTCAGGAGGTAGATATCAGATGTCTACAGAGGGAGCACGTCCTACAACAAGTCAGGAGGTAGATATCAGATGTCTACAGAGGGAGCACGTCCTACAACAAGTCAGGAGGTAGGTATCAGATGTCTACAGAGTGAGCATGTCCTACAACAAGTCAGGAGGTAGGTCTCAGACAACATCAGATGTCTACAGAGGAAACACGTCCTACAACAAGTCAGGAGGTAGGTATCAGATGTCTACAGAGGGAGCATGTCCTACAACAAGTCAGGATGTAAGTATCAGACAACATCAGATGTCTACAGAGGGAGCATGTCCTACAACAAGTCAGGAGGTAAGTATCAGATGTCTACAGAGGGAGCATGTCCTACAACAAGTCAGGAGGTAGGTATCAGATGTCTACAGAGGGAGCATGTCCTACAACAAGTCAGGAGGTAGGTATCAGACAACATCAGATGTCTACAGAGGAAACACGTCCTACAACAAGTCAGGAGGTAGGTATCAGATGTCTACAGAGGGAGCACGTCCTACAACAAGTTAGGAGGTAGGTATCAGATGTCTACAGAGGGAGCACGTCCTACAACAAGTCAGGAGGTAGGTATCAGATGTCTACAGAGGGAGCACGTCCTACAACAAGTCAGGAGGTAGGTATCAGATGTCTACAGAGGGAGCATGTCCTACAACAAGTCAGGAGGTAAGTATCAGACAACATCAGATGTCTACAGAGGGAGCACGTCCTACAACAAGTCAGGAGGTAAGTATCAGAAACATCAGATGTCTACAGAGGGAGCATGTCCTACAACAAGTCAGGAGGTAGGTATCAGGTGTTTACAGAAGGAGCACATCCTACAACAAGTCAGGAGGTAGGTATCAGATGTCTACAGAGGGAGCATGTCCTACAACAAGTCAGGGGGTAGGTATCAGATGTCTACAGAGGGAGCATGTCCTACAACAAGTCAGGGGGTAGGTATCAGATGTCTACAGAGGGAGCATGTCCTACAACAAGTCAGGAGGTAGGTATCAGATGTCTACAGAGGGAGCATGTCCTACAACAAGTCAGGAGGTAGGTATCAGATGTCTACAGAGGGAGCATTTTCTACAAGTCAGGAGGTAGGTATCAGATGTCTACAGAGGGAGCATGTCCTACAACAAGTCAGGAGGTAGGTATCAGATGTCTACAGAGGGAGCACGTCCTACAACAATTCAGGAGGTAGGTGATGGCTCAACTAGGGTTTGATAGCATTATTTCATTTCTTCATGTAGAGATGAAGTACAGCATACTAACAATATTAGGAACCAGACTGTCTGACTGAAAGGCTTTACATTCTGATATTTAAATATCAGTTTAATTAACCATAATTTATTGCTTGTTTGCACAGTCTAGAAATTCTGATAGTTGTTTTCTTCTCAAGGTAGATTAAATTTAGCTAAAATATCAGGTTTTTGACATAAGATTTACAGATTGTCTCCCTTTAATTGATAAAATAATGCTCTAATCTTACTTTAAAATTAACACACTTTGTTACTGTTTTCAGTTTGATACAAAACAATCCAGAGGTTGCCATGGATTCTATCGTCCACATCACACAACACATGACCTCAAGTCAAAGGTCAGAGGTCTCCAGAATTCTGGCCAACATGGACACGTGACCAGAATGGACAATTAGAATCAACAGTGACTGTATTTAAAAACATATCTATTTAACAAATCATATGAAATCATTAGGTGCAATTTGGATCAAATTTGCATAAAATTGCATTATATGAAATCCATATCTGTCATTCATAATGACTTAATTATTAGAATAAAATTATTGTTTATGAATTCGTTTTGTAATTCAATTCAGTATTATATGTGAACCATTACCAGGGTTTGTAAGTGATTATTTTTGTACTAATTTATTATTACTCTACCTATGATGAATATCATATATAGTGACCCTATTTAAACTAAGTTTTGTATATTCTGAATATTAATTTATTTACTGTTGAACAATTTGTCCATTTGTGTGCATTGAATTTCAGTAAGTGTAAGAGGTAAAGCCACGAAGGTGCAAAATCAGCCTACATTTTTTAAGAAATTTTAACTGTGGAAAAGGAGAAAAATAATAAGGAATATATTATCTTCTTGTGTTGTGCTCAAAAGGTTCACGTCATATTTTTCATTTGATGACGTCATAATTGAACAGTAAACGTCTAAACAAGTGCAATTTGGTGATTTTCAGCAAAATCAACCATTTTTTACATCTTTAACTCAAAATTTGACCTTGGCCACACCTTACGAACAAAATAAAATTAATGTCATTAAAAAGAGGATAAAAAAGTAAATACATAGGACACATTTTTATTTTGTTCGTCACATGTGGCCACATCGAAAAATTAACCTTTCTTTCCATATCAAACCTCTGAAAACTGACCATCACAGCGGATTTTCGAGAATATCTCATGATGTTACCAAATATAAAAAAAAATTGCTGTGCTTTCTACTTTAAAAATTTATCAAAATGAATTGTCTAGTGTAAAATATATTGGATTTTGTGTTTTGGTAGGAAAAAGGAAAACGAAAACCGTGTGCTTTACAAAATATTACAGCATGTAGTTTTGTCGACTTCTTTTTACCCCTACCGTGGTTAACCAAGACTTTTTCTAGACATAGCTAGCTGATTCATATTCAATTTATTATATTTACAATTCAGGGAAAAAAGTAATGTATACTCTTCTTTTATTTCTTTGTGTGAATTCCTTTTTTACAACTTGATCCCAACGCTCATCGCCATGTTCACTGTGTAATCAAAGGGAGATTACTCGTGAAACACTTCAAGAACCTAGACCTCATGATGTATGTGACGAATTATTGAATCTTCCACACCCATCTAAAATGGGGGACTTCATATTTATTTATTTATAGAATAAAGTATATTTACACAAGGTGCTGTCAACAAATTAATAATTTTTTCAATTGCAATACATGTAATTCTTTACATTTTACCGCAAAAGAACGTAATCGATATGAAATTTAATAGAGACGAGTTCAGTTAATGCTGTCAAAATAATCGATTAAGAGACTTTTCGAATGTTGTTTAAGTCTACAAATATCGTAATTACGAGTTTACTTCAGAATAGTTCGTTCTTGACCATGGCCATGTTGACATAAAAGACAACTCTCATAGCGAAAGTTGCAGACCGACGACCCCTTCGATTTGCACTTGTTTGCTCTTGAGGAACAATATAGAAAGTAAACATGAATTTGATGCAAATGGGCAACAGTTTAAGATACGTTTCTTTTCCCTGTCAAAACGATACGAACTGAGCTGATTTTCTTCATATTATGAAAATGATGAACGTCGAGACAGCGATTTTTAAACTTCACACTCGTGATCAGACAGTGACATAAACATTTTCATGACTCCGTCAGCTGGTCAGTTCACTTTGTTGTCAGTTTTGTTTTAATAAGTTAAATTTAAAGCTTCTTATATTCATGATTTAGCCAAAACAGACCAGAAAGTGCTTTAATTGTGTACATACGATAACATGGAAGCCTGATCAACAAAGAAAGGGGTTCTGATTGAAAAAAAAATCATTGATGTGTAAACTTTTTCTTAAACTTGCTCTCGTCCAATCAAAACACGGGAAATCAATAGTTAAAATGAAGATTGGAATTATATACCTGTATTTAAGATCAAAAGAATAATAAACATGTATGTGTCAAAATTTATATCAACCCCCGAACAATATTAGGCCTGGAGCCTCCCTTCCTCGGACTCGTACATGTATGGTATTTGGTCTGTTCATCCTATCAATCTATTCACACAGAGTCCGCTCTCCTTCGATCATTGTAAATAATTTGTGTACAACAGTTACATTACCTTTGAAATTAAGTACTAAGGGTCTTGGCTAGATATATATACAGGATATGATAGTCATACATGTGAGACCATTGAGATATTTGATTATTAAAAGTCGGATGCGTTGATAAGCTGCTCAAAATGTAATTTTACTTTTTTCCCCTTTTAGTTTTCATTAATTTCATATACTAGTATCCTGTTCGAGTTCAAAGTCGGATGCGTAAAGGTCATCTCAAATATAGCTAATCTGTAAAAAGTTTTTTTTAAGTCTACTGCAGTACATGTAAAATAGGGAATCCACAGTTTTCACGTATTTCTTAGTCGTGTGATTGTTATATCGGGGGCAGCGGTCCTACTAAACAGAGTACGCTATAGTACTATAGAGTACTTTAGAGTACGCTAGCAATATTTTATAATATAATGCAATTAAACTACTTTTTGTATGCTTTTCTACTTTAGTTTTATATACATTTTTTTAAAATTGTTTGTTTTCTGTATTTTAGGAGTTATTACAATTTTTGATTTTAGGTTACGGTTGATCGTTTGATTCTGATCTAATTTAACTGAAACATGTTAAAATGTCTCATTGTGAATGTGAAAATTATTTACGCATGCAATTAATTTAATATTTGAAAAATTTTTAGATGTAAGTCTTTAGTAAGAAAGTCTGAAACAATTCAGTAATCGAGATTGGGGTATCAGCTATAGGTATACCGTAATCTTTCATGCGTTTAATTCTGGATATTATTTCTTGTCAAAATATCGCTAAAAAACAAATATTTGAAAAAGTCTAAAAGCTATTTCGTGGTGGTGGTGGTATTGCTTGAAATTTTTCACTTTTCATACCCATTTCACACGAATTTTTGTTTACCAGGGGGGTGGTTAAAAATTTCCCAAGGGGGTCCAAGATAACCTTTTTCTTGCTCCAATATATAATTTAATAATCTTGCAAATTCCAGGGAGGCGGGCTGGGGGGGCATGCCCACTCTAGACCCGCCCACGAATCTGTGTGTGTGTTGTGTGTGTGTGTGTGTGTGTGTGTGTGTGTGTGTGTGTGTGTGTGTGTGTGTGTGTGTGTGTGTGTGTGTGTGTGTGTGTGTGTGTGTGTGTGTGTGTGTGTGTTGTGTGTGTGTGTGTGTGTGTGTGTGTGTGTGTGTGTGTGTGTGTGTGTGTGTGTGTGTGTGTGTGTGTGTGTGTGTGTGTGTGTGTGTGTGTGTGTGTGTGTGTGTGTGTGTGTGTGTGTGTGTGTGTGTGTGTGTGTGTGTGTGTGTGTGTGTGTGTGTGTGTGTGTGTGTGTGTGTGTGTGTGTGTGTGTGTGTGTGTGTGTGTGTGTGTGTGTGTGTGTGTGTGTGTGTGTGTGTGTGTGTGTGTGTGTGTGTGTGTGTGTGTGTGTGTGTGTGTGTGTGTGTGTGTGTGTGTGTGTGTGTGTGTGTGTGTGTGTGTGTGTGTGTGTGTGTGTGTGTGTGTGTGTGTGTGTGTGTGTGTGTGTGTGTGTGTGTGTGTGTGTGTGTGTGTGTGTGTGTGTGTGTGTGTGTGTGTGTGTGTGTGTGTGTGTGTGTGTGTGTGTGTGTGTGTGTGTGTGTGTGTGTGTGTGTGTGTGTGTGTGTGTGTGTGTGTGTGTGTGTGTGTGTGTGTGTGTGTGTGTGTGTGTGTGTGTGTGTGTGTGTGTGTGTGTGTGTGTGTGTGTGTGTGTGTGTGTGTGTGTGTGTGTGTGTGTGTGTGTGTGTGTGTGTGTGTGTGTGTGTGTGTGTGTGTGTGTGTGTGTGTGTGTGTGTGTGTGTGTGTGTGTGTGTGTGTGTGTGTGTGTGTGTGTGTGTGTGTGTGTGTGTGTGTGTGTGTGTGTGTGTGTGTGTGTGTGTGTGTGTGTGTGTGTGTGTGTGTGTGTGTGTGTGTGTGTGTGTGTGTGTGTGTGTGTGTGTGTGTGTGTGTGTGTGTGTGTGTGTGTGTGTGTGTGTGTGTGTGTGTGTGTGTGTGTGTGTGTGTGTGTGTGTGTGTGTGTGTGTGTGTGTGTGTGTGTGTGTGTGTGTGTGTGTGTGTGTGTGTGTGTGTGTGTGTGTGTGTGTGTGTGTGTGTGTGTGTGTGTGTGTGTGTGTGTGTGTGTGTGTGTGTGTGTGTGTGTGTGTGTGTGTGTGTGTGTGTGTGTGTGTGTGTGTGTGTGTGTGTGTGTGTGTGTGTGTGTGTGTGTGTGTGTGTGTGTGTGTGTGTGTGTGTGTGTGTGTGTGTGTGTGTGTGTGTGTGTGTGTGTGTGTGTGTGTGTGTGTGTGTGTGTGTGTGTGTGTGTGTGTGTGTGTGTGTGTGTGTGTGTGTGTGTGTGTGTGTGTGTGTGTGTGTGTGTGTGTGTGTGTGTGTGTGTGTGTGTGTGTGTGTGTGTGTGTGTGTGTGTGTGTGTGTGTGTGTGTGTGTGTGTGTGTGTGTGTGTGTGTGTGTGTGTGTGTGTGTGTGTGTGTGTGTGTGTGTGTGTGTGTGTGTGTGTGTGTGTGTGTGTGTGTGTGTGTGTGTGTGTGTGTGTGTGTGTGTGTGTGTGTGTGTGTGTGTGTGTGTGTGTGTGTGTGTGTGTGTGTGTGTGTGTGTGTGTGTGTGTGTGTGTGTGTGTGTGTGTGTGTGTGTGTGGTGTGTGTGTGTGTGTGTGTGTGTGTGTGTGTGTGTGTGTGTGTGTGTGTGTGTGTGTGTGTGTGTGTGTGTGTGTGTGTGTGTGTGTGTGTGTGTGTGTGTGTGTGTGTGTGTGTGTGTGTGTGTGTGTGTGTGTGTGTGTGTGTGTGTGTGTGTGTGTGTGTGTGTGTGTGTGTGTGTGTGTGTGTGTGTGTGTGTGTGTGTGTGTGTGTGTGTGTGTGTGTGTGTGTGTGTGTGTGTGTGTGTGTGTGTGTGTGTGTGTGTGTGTGTGTGTGTGTGTGTGTGTGTGTGTGTGTGTGTGTGTGTGTGTGTGTGTGTGTGTGTGTGTGTGTGTGTGTGTGTGTGTGTGTGTGTGTGTGTGTGTGTGTGTGTGTGTGTGTGTGTGTGTGTGTGTGTGTGTGTGTGTGTGTGTGTGTGTGTGTGTGTGTGTGTGTGTGTGTGTGTGTGTGTGTGTGTGTGTGTGTGTGTGTGTGTGTGTGTGTGTGTGTGTGTGTGTGTGTGTGTGTGTGTGTGTGTGTGTGTGTGTGTGTGTGTGTGTGTGTGTGTGTGTGTGTGTGTGTGTGTGTGTGTGTGTGTGTGTGTGTGTGTGTGTGTGTGTGTGTGTGTGTGTGTGTGTGTGTGTGTGTGTGTGTGTGTGTGTGTGTGTGTGTGTGTGTGTGTGTGTGTGTGTGTGTGTGTGTGTGTGTGTGTGTGTGTGTGTGTGTGTGTGTGTGTGTGTGTGTGTGTGTGTGTGTGTGTGTGTGTGTGTGTGTGTGTGTGTGTGTGTGTGTGTGTGTGTGTGTGTGTGTGTGTGTGTGTGTGTGTGTGTGTGTGTGTGTGTGTGTGTGTGTGTGTGTGTGTGTGTGTGTGTGTGTGTGTGTGTGTGTGTGTGTGTGTGTGTGTGTGTGTGTGTGTGTGTGTGTGTGTGTGTGTGTGTGTGTGTGTGTGTGTGTGTGTGTGTGTGTGTGTGTGTGTGTGTGTGTGTGTGTGTGTGTGTGTGTGTGTGTGTGTGTATGTGTGTGTTTGTGTGTGTGATAGTGTGTGTGTGTCTTTCAACCGAAAATTTCTTGATTGAAGATAATCTTTCAACCGAAAATTTCTTGACAAAGTAAAAACGTTGGGAGGGGGAGGGGGCTTTGACTTTTAAAGCTTCATATCTTTGACTTTTACTACCAATTTCACATAAATCACATTTTCAATGAGGGATGTGTATTTTTACGTAGGGGTCTAAGGTCACTTTTAATAAACTTTGTATTTACATTTTCACTTTCGCTAATTCCAAGGGAGTGAGAGGGTCTAGAAAGTATTTCACTGATGCACGTACATGGAATTAATTGCCCTTAGAGTTTGGTAAGACGGCAATAAATCTGGTACACATGTACAAGTATGTACAAATGTATGGGGCCTTTTATAAACAAACTCTTACATTATTCAACTGCATGAAAATACATACTGTAACTATGAAATCATTTCAATTGTCTGCATTAATTGATAGCATCATTCAATACTACCAGATGTTTGTCCGTATGTTTTGTCTATCAGCAGACAGGAACCAAGACAGGATTCTTCTTAGTTCGGGCCTGCAGATAGCAATTACAATTACAGTTGGAGGGGGGGGGGGGGGGAGGTACAGTCACATTTCTACAGCTGGGGTCACTATCAACTACCAAAATTTCCTCAAAAAACAAAAAACAAAAAAAAAAAATCAGACGTATTATCAATGGACACAAGCATATACTACCTATCTTTTCTAAAGTATTTTATATGTCGGCAAGATTAGGGGGGGGGGGGGATTTTAAGGTTCACGTTTAATTGCTGTCTTTGCTCTTTGGTGCACCGAAATGTCATCATTTCCGTCTATTATGCTGCACTATTTCATCGGAGACGTCTGGGGAACTGCTTAAAACTTTTTAAAAGTGCATTCAAATGGACGACCTGATAAATGACGTCATCAACCTGCTTTTTTTTTTAATTTTATAATATACATGTACATGTATGTTATTTATTCTATACGTAATCTCGGGTGAAACCTTTTTTTAATTCCTTTTTCCCTTTATAAATATTAATTATTTTTGTGAACTTGGATTCTCACGATAAGAAAATACTAAGCGGTATAAAGTCTTTAACATCATTTATTTAAGAAAAAAAAATAATGAAAAATTACATCATCTAAAAAATTGCTAAAAATTCCAGCTTAGTACACGTAACCTCTCTTTTTTCACAACAAAAACAACACGCCCACCTCACCATCCCCTATAACACTCGATAAAATATTCAATATTATTCTTATTCTACTCTTGTGAATGATTTTCCATCAGTGTAAATTTGTTACCTCTTATAAATAATTTCAACGTCCTGTATTTAACGTGTTTAACGTCAACGTCATGACGTTAACGTATTTCATTCGAAAAAACAATGCTTATTTTAAACACCTGTAAAATGAAAACTATAAAAGATATAGTTAAAACATAAACTGTTCTACAACGTACACATACTAGACTGTCATTCAACAAAAATTCATAAATGTTGAATACGGTGCGGATTTTGATGCTTCGTGGCTCTTGTTCTTTGGTATATTGAACACAAATTTAATAATTGAATGTAAAAGTGATATATTGCTTCACCTAGCAATGTGGTGAATTTTAATAAAAAGATGTCAATAATTATTGCATATTTTTTGTTTTCCTTACATGGTTAAGGAAGAAAATGTAGGAATTAAGGACAGATGATACAAACAAAAAATGGATGCCTGGATTGGTAAATATTTCTTGACTAAATTTCACTGCAAATGATGCAAATAATAAATTTCTAGAATATAAAGAAAATGTAAACCTTCTGTGACATTCAAATGCTACCCTTCTGAAGCCATCTTTATTATTCTATACGAATATTTTTCACTTCAAATTCCATTTTTGTGCAATTTTGAATAAAAATTTTAAAAAATATGCGGTGAAATTTATTTATTTTATACATTTAAACATGACACAAATGACTTTTTTCAAAATTTTTGACAAAAAATTGTATCATCTGTCCTTAACTGTTTAGTTTTTTCCTCTCACTTAAACAGATGGTTAGAGATATAGGATATAATGCTTCTGATGTCTGTACTAATATAGACAGGATATGTAAAGATCATTTGTGTTTTCCATCTCATTTTAGCTACACAAATACTAGAGAGGGAAGTTAAAACTTTTAAAATTAGATAAAGGCTGGTAGTATACAGTGGTAGAAGGAGGGGGCTACCCCCCCCCCCCCCCCCATGTTATCTTTTGGTATAGAAATTTTCATTTTGATGCTCTGATTCTGATTGGCTGCTTCACTTTTTTGTTGCCACCATCCCTTTGAAAAGAGTTTTGAGTTTTAAAAGTTTAAATGTTTTGTTTCTTTATTTTTAGCTCTACTGGTTGAAGACCAGATGAGCTTATGTGATAGTAAGGTGTCTGTCTGTCCCTCACCCAATTAAATCCGTTGTTACAGTCCTGTACAGTGAATGGTTGTCGCTACTGTCTATCTTATCAACTAAGTGTTCTTTGATACAAGATTTCATCTCGTATTATACTGACACTGTGGTGAATGCAGAATTGTTTTTCCGGATGTTTTTTGAATTTTATTATAGTTCTTCTGTTGTTTACATGTGCTCGAGAATTATTTGTCTTTTCCATCTCATTTTAGCTACACAAATACTAGAGAGGGAATTCAAAACTGTTAAAATTAGATAAAGGCTGGTAGTATACAGTGGTGGAAGGAGGGGGCTGACCCCCTATGTGTTTCTGAATATTTATCTTTCGATATTGAAATTTTCATTTTGATGCTTTGATTGGCTGCTTCACTTTTCTGTTGCCACCATCCCTTTGAAAAAAGGGTTTTGAGTTTTAAAAGTTTAAATGTTTTGTTTCTTTACTTTTAGCTCTACTGGTTGAAGACCAGATGAGCTTATGCGATAGTAAGGTGTCTGTCTGTCCCTCACCCAATTAAATCCGTTGTTACAGTCCTGTACAGTGATTGGTTGTTGCTACTGTCTATCTTATCAACTTAGTGTTCTTTGATACAAGATTTCATCTCGTATTATACTGACTCGCATAAGAAATACAACAAGCAGTGAAATACAAATATCTGAATATTTTGTGTAATGATTTTCAAAAATGAAGACAGTAGGTAAAACTTTATTTCGAAACATCAAAGCTTTCATTAGAATGTTGAATGTCATCTTTTAAATTCAGAAGGTAACACATAACTGCCCTACCCCCTTCCCTTTGCCATTCCCAGCATGCAAAACCGCCATACACAATAAATGCAGCCAGATTTTTCCCATACATTAGATTTATCACTCTCTTGATCAGAACAAAAGAATGAAATCTTTGGAGTATAAGTGCCTCAGATGCTGAAGTCGAATTTTCTCGAACCTGTCGCAGTGAAGTAACCCTTGGACCTCCAGACCACAGACCGTCTTTTATGCGAATATTACACATAAATGACTGTTAAAAAATCTTCTTCTTAAGCTCATTTCTCTGTTGACTGAATATTGTCGAACTTCTGTACATACAGTGACTAAGGACTGTACACTTAAAAGTCTGTATTCACAATTAAAAACCAAGGTCGTCTTGACTCGGGTGTCTGGATCCCTGCCTTGAAGGTCCCTAGGGTTGGCAAGACAGTTATTGTGTTCCACAGGCGGATAGCCGTATTGTGTTTGGCAGGGTGTTCCACGGGCGGATGGCCGAAGAGAAGATGAGTCTTGATCCGGGAGTGCTGCACACGATGAATCTAGATCTCATCAAATATACACTACTAATTAAGACATTTTAACTATTATAGTTTACTCAGATTGTTGATTTATGTTGTTGTTCAGTATAATTTGGCTGTGTATATACATGTATTAAACATGTATTACCAGTAAACTAAAAGGGTGTTCCACGGGCGGATGGCCGAAGAGAAGATGAGTCTTGATCCGGGAGTGCTGCACACGATGAATCTAGATCTCATCAAATATACACTACTAATTAAGACATTTTAACTATTATAGTTTACTCAGATTGTTGATTTATGTTGTTGTTCAGTATAATTTGGCTGTGTATATACATGTATTAAACATGTATTACCAGTAAACTAAATGCTCTCTTTTCTGTTTTGCAGGCTGTTTGGGCTGGCTGGGACCATGCTTCAGAGATTCCAAAGTTACCAGAACTCCTCCATAGAAATGGAATCATATTTATCTGTAAAATTAATCAATTTTAAGACACACTCTTAGGTATCATTGTCTGTAGACACTGTATCATATATTTTGTGGAAATTATTTTTGAGTGTATTTTGTAAAGAAATACTAATTTGTTATTTGTCTAACTCGATTCACATAAGGTGTAGAGTAATCTTTCTTGTTTTTGTACAGGTCCACCAGAGGGAGCTATGTGGGCCCTGGGGGACAAGATTGCCTCCTCTATTGTAGCCCAGACAGCAAAAGTCCCCACCATGCCATGGAGTGGATCAGGTATTTTATATAATTTATATCAATGTTCACTAATGATTTTATTAAAAATAATTAATTAATTAAAAAAGTCATTTTTTTGAAGAGTGTAAAAAATGAGATTGAAATATACTTAATATATACTTGTATAATGCTGTAATATTGTAATTCTCATTGCTGTCATGGTATAATGAGATTCATGTCACAAATTTATTACATTCACTAAATGATAAAACTTGAAGAAATATCATGTTAATGTTAATATCTTTAATGTCACAATCACAAAAAACAAATCTCCTAAAACCAGTCTTTTCTTCCCTAAACCATGTAAATTGGACCCCATGAAGATAACTTTAGTGAACATTTTCATTCCAGGCTTGACCCTGAACTACTCTAAGAGTGACAATAAGCCTGTGAACGTGCCCCAGGACCTCTACAGGAAGGGGTGTGTCGCGGACGTGGACGAGGGTCTGAAATCAGCCAATCAGATCGGGTTTCCTGTGATGATCAAAGCCTCGGAGGGAGGGGGAGGGAAGGGCATCAGGAAGGCAGAGAATGCCGACGACTTCCCCAATCTCTTCAGACAGGTATGGAATAGAAAGAGTTATTTTGTATTTATCGTGTTAGGGCCTAAAGAATTGCAAGAAGACTTAAGCAAGTGAAGAATAAAGAGAGAAACCTTATAATAGAAATTATAGTGAGATGCAAATTCATAGAGTTTATTCCAAAAAAATATGGTGAAATTATGTTTTAAGTGAGAGGTAGTTTTAACAGTTTTATAATGTAAAGAGAGATAGTGATAACAATTAGAAAGGAATAAAAAGTATAGGCAAATGGATATTCAATTTTAGCCCCCTCAGATCCCTTGTTGATAATGCCAAATTGAAATCGGTGTTAAATCTGCTTATAAAGAAATACACTCATTTTGCTTTCCAACAGAATTTTTTCAATATTGAGTTTCAATTCTAAGCTTTTATCAACAAGTTCTCTAATTTTGATGGATCTAAAAGAAAAGAGGAATCCTGTGTTCTAAATATAGGTGCAGGCTGAGGTTCCGGGATCCCCCATCTTCATCATGAAGCTGGCGACCCACGCGCGTCACCTGGAGGTACAGATCCTGGCCGATAACTACGGTAACGCCATCTCTCTGTTTGGGAGGGACTGCTCCATCCAGAGGAGACATCAGAAGATCATTGAGGAGGCGCCCGCCTCTATAGCCAAACCAGAGGTGTTCGAAAAGATGGAACAGGTAATTAGAGCTTTGGGGTTACTGTGGTAAAAGTCTGTTTAACTATAAACTATTTCAAGACTTTGTATGCCAAGTAAAATACTATATTCTCCCTCATAGTATAGAAAATACTTTTCTTTCAATTATGTAGTTTCAAAATACAGTCTAACTTTAATACCTTTAATACTAATATTACGAATATTAATATCCCGAAGTGATTTTGAGGTCCCCAACATTCAATTCTTTAAATGTTCCACCCATGCTTCGCAAATCCTTATTTACTTTTACATATTTTCTCAATCCAATTGAGTTTGGGATAACAAGAATTGACTGTCAATGAACTCTGAGACATTGAGCAAGAGAAAAATTCATTGGTCACGAATTATCATTATATAGCTATTAATGTATAATTATTTTTCCTCTAGGCTGCAGTGACCCTGGCTAAGATGGTGCGGTACGTCAGTGCCGGTACGGTGGAGTATCTGTATAATGTGTGTATTATATTTTCTCTGTAGGAGAGACTTTATAATGAGGAGACAGAGACGTTCCACTTCCTGGAGCTCAATCCACGTTTACAGGTGGAACATCCGTGTACGGAGATGGTGGCCGACATCAACCTACCGGCCGCTCAGTTACAGGTAAAGGGAAACGAGGACAGATTGCCATCGCTGTTTTTTGAAATTTTGTAGTTAACGTTATAGAAGTGTATATTAGGATGAAATAAAGATTCTCTTAGTAAATAAATCTCCATGTGTGGAATAATGTTTTTATGTCATGCCATGAATATGGCTGGGGCATATAGTGTTTGTCATGAAAGTCTTCCGTCTTTCCGTCCTTCTGTCCTTCCGTCTTTCCGCACACTTTATGTTTAGCTCTGTTCAAATTTAAGTTTCAAAGACACTATCCAAGATATTTTCATCAAACTTCATATGCTGATAGATATTGATGAGAGCTATGCAACTTCATCAACATTTTTTTACCTCGACCTTTCATTTGACCTCACTTTTCTTAAATTAGTGTTAAGCTCAGATTTAAACATACAATTCAAGATGGTGTAATCAAACTTCACATGTTGATACAACCTTGCATGGAAGATGCATCTCAGGATGAACACTACCAGACTCGCTTCCCGAGTCGGTTGCTGGATCTGACCTACATTTTTCAGATGAGTGACCAGGTTTTTGGAGCAGGTCCATTCCTAAAGAACTATAACCCCAACTTAGACCAAACTTGCATGGATGATGCATTTAGGGATGGACACTACCAGATTTGCTTCGGATGCTGGATCTGACTTATATTTTAGTTCCCAAGTTAATTCAAGCCGTACCTGAACCAAACTTGATTGGATGATGCATCTAATGCATCGAAATTGTTCAATGTTGTGCCATGACAATACGTTGCTCTCATAAATGTAGAATCAATGTACATACCGTACATATTAAATACAACTATACGACAATGTGCATGTTGGAAATTAACCAAGAGACCATGTTTAGATATATACGCTATATATAAAGATTGCTCCCAAATTATATACACCAACATGTAAACTGAACAAAACCCAGTGGACTTTATTTATTTATCAACTGTTAAATTATTCAGTATAAAAATTGACTGAAAATATATCATTTGAATTTACGAATAAGCATAGTTGTATAACAACTAGATTATTTTCAAACTATAGTGTCTTTTAAACTTAACAGTTATTGTTTAACTCATTAATTCATTTAATTCCTTTCCATTACACCACTGATAAACACAATTCAAGATGTCTACTTTTTTAATAATGAAAAATAATAGAAAAAGACATGTAAACAAACAGAATGGTTGTATAAAAAATACATTGTACTTAACTGCAATGTTATTTTTTGTATTTTACTGTGGATACTTGTACACTGTCAGTGTGTTGGTGTTAGATTGTCCCACATAGAGATTGTTCTCATCATCCACACACACACTACGGGGATACTTTACCCCTTGTTGTTGTGTGAGTAATAGAGACAAGAACTGACCGTCCTGATCAAGGAGGTGAACAGTGTCACTGATATCATCACACACCAGGATGTGACCGAGGACATCAGTACAGATTCCATAGGGACGGAACCCTGACTCCTGACCTGTGTAGGAGAACCTGTGTTGTCCTGATTTATTCACCACCACTACTGCCTTGTTATTAAAGTCTGATGTACAGATATCTCCATTGATGTTTTCTGTGATGTAGCGTGGATATCTATACAGTTCTTGTCCTTTGTTATCCCTCTGTATGTTCTGTAGTTCTTTTCCTGTCTTGTTGTACCTGGTCACTTTAGCCCCTAAGATAGCCTGTATTATCGCACTTGTATTCAATTTGGTAGTCTTTATCATCCCCACCAGTAAGTCCCCGTTGATGTGGGAGGAGTGTATGCTTAGTGGTTCCCAGTCTCCAGTTTTACTGAATTCAGTGATTTTATTATCCTGTGTTATCCTATTGATGACTTTCTTGTCTTGGTCTGTAAAGATCAGACCCCCGTCCTGTGTGACTGTGTGGTAACCTTTGTATTTACCACTGGTTTTTATCTTCTGTATCACATTTCCCTGTAGATCTGTTTGGACAAGATTACCCATATAGTCACTGATCCAGAGTCTGTCAGATTGATCTAGTGATACATGGAATACATCATTAACACCTGGTACATTGAACTCCCTGACCTTGGTGACAGAGGCAGATAGAGACATTGTTTGTTTCTTGTCAGATTTCTTTCTGTCTTCTTTCATCTGTTTATGTGTAGGTTTCATTGCTGTATTGTAGACACTTTCAATGGGCCTTATTTCTCTCTTCTCTGCTATGGTGTTGCGGACATGTATTTTTCCAAGTAATTTGGTGACATCACTTTTGCTGTATTGACCAGCAGTAAATCCTGGTGTGACTGGTTTTGTTGTCTCTGGTATGGGTCGGATCTTTGGTTTCTTCTCAGACATTAATTTCTGGGTTACTGTAGAGGACAGGCATCTGTGGAGCTCTTTGGAAAGGTTATTAAGATAAGTGATGTAATCATCCATGGTCTTCTCTTGGGTGTGTAGATCTTTTAACAGTGAATGCTCTATCTGGTCTAACTGCTTCATGTTCTCAGATATGACTGTGTCTACCAGACTTTTCAGGGACTCACCTTCAGTCTTCATGGATGTTCTGATGTTGTCCATAAAGTGTTTGATTTCTGAGGAATCTTTTTTAATTTCTTTCTGTAAATCTTGTGATGTAGGGAGAAAGTACTCATGAATTTTTGAGATTTTCTGCTGGAAGAGAGCAAATTTTTCTGTGTAGACTATTTCAAGATCAACAAATTTATGCCTTTCATGGTCTCCCACTGTTGCACATTTAGAACATAATGGGACTTGGCATTCTTCACAGAGCATGTCCACATCTTTAGTGGGGTGGATCTTGCATTTCTCCACAGGAAGTTGTCGTTCACGTTGCTGGTAAAGGACCACCTCATGGTTCTTGTTTTCTGGACTTTTCAGATGTTCATCTCTGCATTGTTTACACAATTTTTGATGACAAGGGTTGCAATAGAACTCGCAGTTTCTTTCACAGTCTTCAATGCCGCATTCTAAAAAGTGCTGGGCTGTGCCGGGAATATCAATTTTAGATAACGCCATCTGAAAAAATAGGAATACCCAGTATATGTTTTATACATATGTTCTTATCTATATTTGTTTTAGAAATATGGGAAAACAGATATTATTTGTAACTATATAAACATGTCAACAGTGATGTTATAATCATGCATTCAATTTGCTAATATTCTAGTACATCAATAAATTTTATCTTGGTTTTTATTCCATCATTCATATAAATAATGATTTAAATTAAATTAAATGACCTTTATTGTACATGTATACTTACAGCTTTTATGAATGACCGACAAATGACATTGTTCACAGCTAGACTTTGGAATGTCAAATGAGATTTCAGTTGAGATTTGAACGAGATTTGTAATTTACTTCCTGGATAAACTAGAGATAAATATAGATTTAAATACCCATACCTGAGGTGTTTAACAGAGCAAACATTTGCCAGCGCTCGCAAAGTTCTTTATACCTCGATCCATTAAAAAGCTTCTATGAAGTCACCCATTTTTAAAAGTCTATTACTGTATATATTTAAGGAATGTTTTTAAGTTTAGCGTGAATTATTGGTGTGTGAAAAATCACACTGACTTGTTACTTTAGCATTTTTCATGAAGCGTGCTAGCACTTCATGAAAAATATGCCTTATACTAACCAAGGTACATTTTCAGTGTCTAAAAGCACCAAAACTATATAGCTACAATATATATTTCCAACTGACACAAACTATATTTTGGAATTTGCAGTATATTATTGTTACTCATGTCTGTCCATCCACCCATCTAGCTGTCCATTTATCCGTCTGCCACATTTTCTTCCATGAAATACTCTTACATTTTTCACAGTAATCATCTTGGGTGGATATTTGGTGGTGTCATGTAGATGTGGAGTAAGGTTTCAGAATTTTCATTTGATATATAGTTCACATGAATTTTAGAAGTGGAACTTTGACAATTTTTATTCAGACACTTACTGATGAAAAAGAAAATATTATTTGCAATTGATGCATAAATATAGTTGCATAATACAGTATTTTATATGTTGTATATTTTGTGTATTACAGATTGCTATGGGTCTGCCCCTGTACCGGTTGAAGGACATCAGACAGCTGTATGAGGTGGATACGTGGGGGGACAGTCCTATTGATTTCTCTAACCCCTCCATACACCCCCGACCCCGGGGCCATGTCATAGCAGCCAGAATCACCAGCGAAAACCCGGACGAAGTAAGATTCTTTAAAAAGACATCAAAATATACTTCTGTGAAGTGAGAATGAAAAACTCGATCAACATGTCAGGAAATAGAATTATATCTCTTGTAGAGCTAATTCAAAGGAGAAAAAATGTTGCCTTTCTTAATTTTTATTAGGTCACCTGAGTAAACTCAGGTGACCTATTGCTATCCGTTTTCGTCCGTCGTCGTCCGTCGTGCGTCGTCCGTCGTGTGTTAACATTTGAACATTTTCAGCTTCTTCTCTGCAACCACTGAACCAATTTCAACCAAATTTGGCACAAAGCATGTTTGGGTAAAGGGGAACAAAAATTGTGAATTTCATGATCCTTGCCCCCCAGGGGCCTGAGGGGTGGGGCCAAAACCACTAAAATTAATGCAATCTTTAAAAATCTTCTTCTTTACTCCTGGACATCAAGCAGTCAAACTATTTGCATGATTGTAATCAGCATTGAGTCCTCTTCCAAAATTGTGAAATTCATGGCCCTGGGGTCAGGGGTTCTAGTGTTAGGGTGGGGCTAAATAAGTATATAGTGAAAATGCATTATTTCTTTGAAAATCTTCTTCTCTGCTCCTGGGTATTAAATAAACTTACTAAGTACATAGTTATGATGAGCAAGAGTGCCTCTACCAAATTTTTGAATTTTATGGCCCCAGGGTCAGGGGTTCTAGTGTTAGGGTGGGGCTCTATTGATTATATAGTAAAAATACATGATTTCTTTTAAAATCTTCTTCTCTGCCCCTGGGTATTAAATAGACCAAGTAAGTAAATAGTTATGATGAGCAAGAGTGCCTCTACCAAAATTGTGAATTTTATGGCCCCAGGGTAAAGGGTTCTGGTGTTTGGGGGGGGGGGTCATAGATTATATAGTGAAATTACATGAACTCTTTGAAAATCTTCTTCTCTGCTCCTAGGTATTAAATAAACTAACTAAGTGCATATTTATGATGATAAAGAGTGCCTCTACCAAAATTGTGAATTTTATGGTCCCAGGGTCAAGGGTTCTGTGGTTGGGGGGGGGGGGGACTCTATTGATTATATAGTGAAATTACATGAATTCTTTGAAAATCTTCTTCTCTGCTCTTAGGTATCAAATTAACTAAGTACATAGTGATGATAAGCAAGTGTTCCTCAACTAAGATTGTGAATTTTATGGCCCCAGGGTCAAGGGTTCTGGTGTGTGTGTGTGGGGGGGGGGCTCTATTGATTATATAGTGAAAATATGTGAATTCCTTGAAAATCTTCTTCTCTGCTCCTAGGTATTATATAAACTAACAAAGTGCAAAGTTATGATGAGCAAGTGTGCCTCAACCAAAATTGTGAATTTAATGGCCCTATCATCAAGGGTTCTGGTGTGGGGGGGGGGGGGGCTCTATTGATTATGTAGTTAAATAACATGAATTCTTTGAAAATCTTCTTCTCTACTCCTAGGTATTAAATAAACCAACTAAGTGCATAGTTATGATGATCAAGATTGCCTCTACAAAACTTGAGAATTTTATGGCCCCAGGGTCAGGGGTTCTGGTGTTAGGGTGGGGCTATATTGATTATATAGTGAAAATACATTAAATCTTTGAAAATTTTCTTTTCTGTCTCTGGGTATGAAGCAGATGAACTACCTATATAGTTATGATGAGCAAGTGCCCTAATCTTGCAGAATTGTGAATTTCAAGGCCCCAGGGTCAGGGTTGGGGGGGGGGGGCTCTACATTTATACTGGAAATGAATTAATTGTTTGAAATCTGGTCCTTTGTATTTATAAAACATTTATTTACTTTTTGATAGGCAATTTTAAGGGTGCCTTTTAAAAATTTGTGCAACCTAGGGTCATGGGGTTTATGTCAGAGTGTTAGGGGCACTACTGATTATTGATGAATATTACTGATTAGTTGGAGTGCATTTTTGTTCCCCTATCCTGCATATGGGTATTCAGTAATCAAACTAAGCGACTGTTAAGTTTATTGTTATGATGATCAATGGTGCTCTTTCAAAATTGTGAATGCCATATAGCATCTGGCTTAAAACATGTTATTGAATCAAATTCAATACACTGTAACTGGAAAGTTGTTGCATAATGCTCAGGTGACCTATAAGGCCCGTGGGCCTCTTGTCTTATATATATATACGAGGGTTGTCCGGAAAGTTCGTGGACAACATTGATAATTACTGACAAAATAGATAAAATGTGTGAAACTATTATTTTCATTAAATTCATGTTCCATTTTATTAATATGCAAGTTTTCAAGAAAAACAGAGCACAAATAGTTATATTTTTATCAAAATAAAAATGACACACACTCATACCCGGAGCACTAAAATGAAAATTCTTGACGTCACCCGACGTCAAAAGCATAATACGAGTATGTGTTATTTTTCTTAATATAGTCACCGTTTATCTCAATAAATTTCTTATGTCGCTTTAACTTGTCAAAAATATGTGCACGAAATGTTCAGGTTTCATACGTAAAATAATATTTAACAATCCTAGTCTCATATCCTGCAATCTTCCAACTTCTATCCGCGTAAAAACGATTTTATTTACGGAAATATGGTAAAGTTATGTTACAAAGTTCATTTTTTACAGCGCTGCAATCTCGGAATGATGGTTTTTCTTCACGCATGTCATCCTGTAATCTGTTCCTTCCGTCCGAAAATATTATATTCCACTTAAATAATAGTGTACGGCTTCTTTTACTATGTTTTCCCGATTGTTTATAAAATGTATTGGTCTCTGTAGTTGTTTTATCTGATGTCTACGCAGAATTTTATCACTGCTCACCTATTCCGAAAACGTCCCTTTTTGGAACAATTCCGATCCGTCTTAATATGTTCTAACTTTGATTGCTCAGTCATTTTACAACTTTGAATTTTAAATTTTGCAGGTTTGAAGTGATAACTTCTGTCAACCTCATAATGTAAAAGTTATCCAGATTTCTGCAGAATTTTATAAAATGCAAATGAAATTTATAACGTGATAAATAATTTTTTTTATCGAAATTTTGCGGTGCTCCGGGTCTCCATACCAAGTCTGATTATGAAGTCATAATTGTAACTAAACATTTGAAATAGAATCCGATTTTACATTTCTCAATTCACATTTAATTAAGAATCACAAATATGCTGATAATAAACATTTATTTAATTCTTAGCCTGTCCACGAAGGTTACGGACAACCCTCGTATATTTTAATTTCTGCCTTTAATTATTCAATAGTGTTTGGGTTGCTGGGATACATATTTCTAGAATCTCTATCATGAATGTGATAACTTTCATGATATACAATTATATACTGTATTGAAATCCTTTTTCTTCCAGGGATTTAAGCCTAGTTCTGGGACCGTCCAGGAGTTGAATTTCCGCAGCAGTAAGAACGTGTGGGGGTACTTCAGTGTGTCTGCCACAGGGGGACTACATGAGTACGCTGACTCTCAGTTTGGACACTGCTTCTCCTGGGAGGAGAACCGGGAGGACGCCAGAGAGTGAGTGGGGGTGGGGGACAGGAGGAGGGGGATAGGGAGGGTTAGGGTGAGGGGGGTAGAGCAATTTATGGTAATGCCTGATATCAAGATATTTTGTATCAAAAGAAATTTCATATAAATTGAATTAAATTCTGTTCAAAGGCAAATGTTTACTTTCATTGGCATGATTTGTAAGAATTAATTTTGGGTAGACTTTACTTTACCGGTCCCCAGATCCACAAGATCCTCGCGCTCATTGGACTATGATGTAACAACTACGTCACTCAACTGAAATGGATTAAATTTGCCCACTATTCGACTGATTAGGGTTAGTCTTGCACCCACCTGAGAGATTAGTGTTAGTCCTTGCACTAGTATTCGACTGATTAGGGTTAGTCTCGCGTCCATCCGAGAGATTAGGGTTAGTCCTCGCACATTATTCGACTGATTAGGGTTAGTTTAGCATCCGCCCGGGAGATTTCGTCTGAACGTCTTAGTCCTTGCATATCATACGATAGATTATGGTTAGTGAATCGTTCTTTTAGTTAAGTTAAAAAATTCAGTTGTTTCTGTAATTTTTCCAAGATCACAATTCAAATTCATAGGCATTTCCTTCGTTTGTTTACATGGAAGATTGGCTAAGTCCGAAAGAAATGACACTAAGCATGCGCCGCACGCGCTTCGTTCAGAATTATTCTTTGTCAATTTTTTCCATGAACAAACAACTATTTATTAATTTTTTTCAGAGAACGAGGTTAAAAATTTTGTTTAAAAACAAAGTTTTAAACTAAACTTTTCACCGTAGAATTCAATTTTGGGGTCAAAAGACCAAAAAACCTCGTATTTAAATTTTTTTTCGATTGCTCACGCGATCTCATATATACTGAAGTCGCCTTCGGCGACACTACATTTAAGCGCGTTTTTCTGGGGACCTGTAAAGTAAAGTCGTTCCTTAATTTTTTATGCATAGTTACATAATTAATTTTCACCAACCATTTTAAGTTCCCCTCATTGAAATATTCCCTGATATAATTAATTAATGAATTAATATGGAAAAAAGGAAGATGAATTGTAATGAATTGTCAGTAGTTTAATGAACAAAAAAATTATGGAAGAAAGCATTCTTTTAATAATTAATTTCAAATGAATTAAAGGAATTTAGTGGTGGCGTTGAAGGAGCTCTCAATCCGGGGAGACTTCCGAACCACGGTAGAATACCTCATCAAACTCTTTGAGACTGAGGAGTACCAGAACAACAAGATAACGACGGGCTGGCTGGACAAGCTGATATCTGAGAACGTCCAGGCAGAGAAGCCGGACGTCATGCTGGGAGTGATATCCGGAGCGCTCCACATCGGGGACCACCAGATCCAGGAGTGCTTCCAGATGTTCCAGACCTCGTTAGAGCGCGGACAGATCCTGCAGGCCACGTCACTCAAAAACCATGTGGACGTGGAGTTCATCAGCGAGGGGATCAAGTATAACGTCAAGGTAAGGTCAAGGACAGGACATGTTCGAACATTTATACCAAGTTTGATTGTCAGTGAATGAGAAATTTTTTATTTTGTTACTGTTAGATTGACATGCATAAATGATAAAATTGTACATCAAACAAATTCAGAATTTAATGCTGCTCAATTAGTGTGAAAAATAATGCTTTTGACAATTGTTTTATTAAATACATATGAGTACAATTTTTGTTGTTATTTTTTTAGGTTGTGAAGACAGGCCCAAACAACTACTTTATTTGTATGAATGATTCCATGCTAGAAGTGGAGGCACACAGGTGATTTAGAGAACAGTTTGATTATTCAAATTACAAATGTGTGAAATTTCAACCATGATTGATGCATGTATCAAGAAAAATGTACCTGTATTCAGGGAAATTAAAAAAATTAAGTTACAAAAACTTTATATATAAATTGTAAAATTAAAACTGTAAACCAGCTTTTACTTGTGACGACTTAATTTCGCGATATACTGGGGATAAACTAGTTTGGGACGATTATTTTTTGCGATCAGGTCTTTTTTGGATCCATTGTTAATAGACACAGAGACTTTATTTAAGGACAGCTTGATGATGAGAAATTTTCCCAATAACGAAGCTTTCACGAAAATTTCTCCTACGCTAATAAAAGTTGATTTTAATTACTTTTGTTTACAGATTAAGTGATGGGGGCTTGTTAATCTCGTTTGATGGAGCCAGCTTCACTACTTACATGAAGGACCAAGTAAGCAGCTACAGGATTACAATAGGAAACAAAACCTGTGTACTACATAAGGAGAATGATCCTACCAAACTCAGGTATTGCATAAAACAGCTACAGGATTACTATAGGAAACAAGACCTGTGTACTTCATAAGGAGAATGATCCTACCAAACTCAGGTATTGTATAAAACAGCTACAGGATTACTATCGGAAACAAGACCTGTGTACTTCATAAGGAGAATGATCCTACAAAACTCAGGTATTGCATAAAACAGCTACAGGATTACTATAGGAAACAAGACCTGTGTACTACATAAGGAGAATGATCCTACCAAAGTCAGGTATTGCATAAAACAGCTACAGGATTACTATAGGAAACAAGACCTGTGTACTTCATAAGGTGAATGATCCTACCAAACTCAGGTATTGTATAAAACAGTTACAGGATTACTATAGGAAACAAGACCTGTGTACTTCATAAGGAGAATGATCCTACAAAACTCAGGTATAATATAAAACGGTTACAGGATTACTATAGGAAACAAGACCTGTGTACTTCATAAGGAGAATGATCCTACTAAACTAGGGTATTGTATAAAACAGTTACAGGATTACTATAGGAAACAAGACCTGTGTACTTCATAAGGAGAATGATCCTACCAAATTCAGGTATAATATAAAACAGTTACAGGATAACTATATGAAACAAGACCTGTGTACTTCATAAGGAGAATGATCATACCAAACTAAGGTATTGTATGAAACAGCTTCAGGATTACCTTAGGAAACAAAACCTGTGTTCTTCATAAGGAGAATGATCCTACCAAACTCAGGTATAGTATAAAACAGTTACAGGATTACTATAGGAAACAAGACCTGTGTCCTTCATAAGGAGAATGATCCTACCAAACTCAGGTATTGTATAAAACAGCTACAGGATTACTATAGGAAACAAGACCTGTGTCTTTCATAAGGAGAATGATCATACCAAACTAAGGTATTGTATAAAACAGGTACAGGATTACTTTAGGAAACAAGACTTGTGTATTTCATAAGGAGAATGATCCTAACAAACTCAGGTATTGTATAAAACAGCTACAGGATTACTATAGGAAACAAAACCTCTGTACTTCGTAAGGAAAATGATCCTACCAAACTCAGGTATTGTATAAAACAGTTACAGGATTACTATAGGAAACAAAACCTGTGTACTTCATAAGGAGAATGATCTTACCAAACTCAGGTATTGTATAAAACAGCTACAGGATTACTATAGGAAACAAGACCTGTGTCCTTCATAAGGAGAATGATCCTACCAAACTCAGGTATTGTATAAAACAGCTACAGGATTACTATAAAAAACAAGACCTGTGTATTTTATAAAGAGAATGATCCTACCAAACTCAGGTATAATATAAAACAGTAACAGGATTACTATAGGAAACAAAACCTGTGTACTTTATAAGGAGAATGATCCTACCAAACTCAGGTATTGTATAAAACAGCTACAGGATTACTATTATTAGGAAACAAGACCTGTGTACTTCATAAGGAGAATGATCCTACCAAACTCAGATATTGTATAAAACAGCTACAGGATTACTATAGAAAACAAGACCTGTGTCCTTCATAAGGAGAATGATCCTACCAAACTCAGGTATTGTATAAAACAGTTACAGGATTACTATAGGAAACAAGACCTGTGTCCTTCATAAGGAGAATGATCCTACCAAACTCAGGTATTGTATAAACAGCTACAGGATTACTATAGGAAACAAGACCTGTGTCCTTCATAAGGAGAATGATCCTACCAAACTAAGGTATAATAGGAAACTCTGTAAAATTGATACAAAGTGTTTTTTTGTGGCTGGATCCAATTATTTTGGCTCAATTTTAAACTCCTCAGACACAGATGTGTTAAAAGACAGATAACTCTTGTGAAGTTCAAAGATGATACAAATAAAATGGGAGTGAACCTTTTTCTATAGAAGATTACAGGATTACTCTAGGAAACAAGACCTTAGTACTTCATAAGGAGAATGATCCTACCAAATTCAGGTATAATATAAAACAGTTACAGGATAACTATATGAAACAAGACCTGTGTACTTCATAAGGAGAATGATCATACCAAACTAAGGTATTGTATGAAACAGCTTCAGGATTACCTTAGGAAACAAAACCTGTGTTCTTCATAAGGAGAATGATCCTACCAAACTCAGGTATAGTATAAAACAGTTACAGGATTACCATAGGAAATAAGACCTGTGTCCTTCATAAGGAGAATGATCCTACCAAACTAAGGTATTGTATAAAACAGCTACAGGATTACTATAGGAAACAAGACCTGTGTCTTTCATAAGGAGAATGATCATACCAAACTAAGGTATTGTATAAAACAGGTACAGGATTACTTTAGGAAACAAGACTTGTGTATTTCATAAGGAGAATGATCCTAACAAACTCAGGTATTGTATAAAACAGCTACAGGATTACTATAGGAAACAAAACCTCTGTACTTCGTAAGGAGAATGATCCTACCAAACTCAGGTATTGTATAAAACAGTTACAGGATTACTATAGGAAACAAAACCTGTGTACTTCATAAGGAGAATGATCTTACCAAACTCAGGTATTGTATAAAACAGCTACAGGATTACTATAGGAAACAAGACCTGTGTCCTTCATAAGGAGAATGATCCTACCAAACTCAGGTATTGTATAAAACAGCTACAGGATTACTATAAAAAACAAGACCTGTGTATTTTATAAAGAGAATGATCCTACCAAACTCAGGTATAATATAAAACAGTAACAGGATTACTATAGGAAACAAAACCTGTGTACTTTATAAGGAGAATGATCCTACCAAACTCAGGTATTGTATAAAACAGCTACAGGATTACTATTAATAGGAAACAAGACCTGTGTACTTCATAAGGAGAATGATCCTACCAAACTCAGATATTGTATAAAACAGCTACAGGATTACTATAGAAAACAAGACCTGTGTCCTTCATAAGGAGAATGATCCTACCAAACTCAGGTATTGTATAAAACAGTTACAGGATTACTATAGAAAACAAGACCTGTGTCCTTCATAAGGAGAATGATCCTACCAAACTCAGGTATTGTATAGAACAGCTACAGGATTACTATAGGACACAAGAACTGTGTACTTCATAAGGAGAATGATCCTACCAAACTCAGGTATAATAGGAAACTCTGTAAAATTGATACAAAGGGGTTTTTTTGTGGCTGCATCCAAACATTTTGGCTCAATTTTAAACTCCTCAGACACAGATGTGTTAAAAGACAGATAACTCTTGTGAAGTTCAAAGATGATACAAATAAAATGGGAGTGAACCTTTTTCTATAGAAGATTAAGTTTTTTTATACCCCCCGCAAATGAAGTTTGGGGGGGGGGGTATATAGGAATCACCTTGTCCGTCTGTCCGTCTGTCTGTCTAGCTGTCTGTCCAGCTGTCTGTCCGTCCGTCTGCCTGTGCAATCGTGTCCGGTCCATATCTTTCTTACAGAGGGACATTAGAATCTACTACTCCACACTAAGATTACTCATGACCTAAGGGTGTGTCATGACCTTGACCCAAGGTCATTTGGGGAAGTTCAAGGTCACTGGAAGAAAAATTTCATAATTCGTGTCCGGTCCATATTTTTCTTATTGATAAACTTGGTAGGTTCTCATTTCACACAAAGATTTCCCATGACCCAAGGGTTTGTCATGACCTTGACCCAAGGTCATTCGGGGAAGTTCAATGTCACTGGAAGAAAATTTTCAAAAATCATGTTTGATACATATATTTTATGGATAAACTTGGTAGGTTCTCATTTCACACAAAGATTGCCCATGACCCAAGGATGTGTCATGACCTTGACCCAAGGTCATTTTGGGAAAGTTTAAGGTCACTGGAAGAAAAATATCATAATTCGTGTCCGGTCCATATATTTCTTGTGGATAAACTTGGTAGGTTTTTATTTCACACAAAGATTGCCCATGACCCAAGGGTGTGAAATGAGAACCTACCAAATTTATCCATAAGAAAGCCAAGGTCATTGGGGAAGTTCAAAGTCACTGGAAGAAAAATATGATAATTCTCGTCTGGTCCATATATTTCTTATGGATAAACTTGGTATGTTTTTATTTCACACAAAGATTGCCTATGACCCAAGGGTGTGTCATGACCTTGACCCAAGGTCATTTGAGAAAGTTTAAGGTCACTGGAAGAAAAATATCATAATTCCTGTCCGGTCCATAGCTTTCTTATGGATAAATTTGGTAGGTTCTCATTTCACACAAAGATTGTCCATGACCCAAGGGTGTGTCATGACCTTGACCTTAGGTCGATTGGGGAAGTTCAAGGTCACTGGAAGAAAAATTTCATAATTCAAGTCAGGTCCATATTTTTCTTATGTATAAACTTGGTAGGTTCTCATTTCACTGAAAGATAGCCCATGACCCAAGAGTGTGTCATGACCTTGACCCAAGGTTATTTGAGGAAGTTCAAGGTCACTGGAATAAAATTTCATAATTCGTGTTTGATACATATGAGTATATATAGTATATATATTATGGAAAAACTTACTTCTGAAAAACCCAGCGGGGGGTATTTTGTCCCGTTTGGACAGTTCTAGTTATACCTGCATGTATATTAAATACTTGAGAATTTCTATGTTTTCTATGAAGGTCCCCCTCTGCTGGTAAGCTGTTGAATTACATGATAGATGACGGAGGCCATGTGTTTGCTGGGGATGTGTACGCTGAGATAGAAGTCATGAAGATGGTGATGGAACTCACGGTCACAGAAAATGGATGGTAAAGGTTGTGTAGACAAATTACTTGTTTTAATTATGGCAAACAAGCTATTACAGAGTCATTGATTTTGTTGTTGTTTTGCTCCAAAGTCAACAATATTTCAGCAATATTTTGGCAGAATGCTCATGATCAGAAGTGATTAATGAATAAGACATAAAAAGGATTGAAAATCTATTAAGTTGAATATGCATCAAATTAAAATCAAGCAAATAATAAACCTGAAATTAAAAATATTTGTCAATGAATAAGTAATAGGTATGGAGAACCTAAGCTTTTAAGAATTAACACAACATTCCTCTTGTTACAGTGTTCATTACGTTAAGAGGCCGGGAGCAG
>NW_026941375.1:0-132073 GCF_032062105.1 Saccostrea cuccullata
TTTCGGCGTGTTTAATAAAAACCTCTAATAGGGCTTCCTTTGGCTTATCTCCCTGTAAATTTCCGCTCTTGAGTTGATAAAGCTGCAATAATATAGCCCTCTCCGATTTTTTTTATCTGATGTTTTCTGGAGAGGGCTACAATTCCACAGCATCTCTGTAATGGTGCAAAAATATTTTTAAATACGGGCGACTGCAGGTAGAAAAAGTAGTTTTTACATTCAACTTACTTCTAATAAGACGAGATTTTTATTCACTGTCGACAACATAGCCCGTTAAACGCGAAAACCATGTAAAATAAATCTTGTGTTGATCTTCCACAGCCATGACAGTTCAACGTGTGACGTACCGAGACTTGCGCTTGAAATTTAGAATAACTAAATAAAGCAGGTGTCGGTGTTTATAAAAAATTGTGATGAATAGTATCACTAAACATCGATAAATCATACCATGTGTTATTTTATCGTAAAAAGCTTTATTTAGGCTTAAAATAAGGTAATTCCAAAGAAATCCGCTCCCTATAGATCTTTAATCTCATTGGCTGTCCCAAAATAAAATCTGTCAAGGTCAGTAAACATGGCGGATAAATTTAAGCTGTGATGTTGACATATACGAAAAATAACTGATATATGGATTGCTCTGTATATTTTTGGACTGATTTATGTCTTGGTTAACTACATTTTTGGAGTCAAGGTAAGAAATGTTAATAAAATAGCCATTTGCTGACAATTTGAGTCGAAATCCGTGCGGGAGCAAATCGCTTCCGCAGCTGCACCATTACGGAGATCCTAAGGAGTTGTAGCCCTCTCCCCCCCCCCCCCCCCCAAAAAAAAAGAGGGAGAGGGCTACATTATTGCAGCTAGAGTTGATACGTGTTGGGACTTCTGGTGGCTATAAATTCTGGCGAATTCCCTCCGCATTTTCTTTGGTTTGTTCCACAGGCCTTTGGATCGCTTAAAAAAAATTGTGTGTGTAAAAAAAAATAAAGGTACTGAACTCTTACACTGGGTACCTAATTTCGCTAATAAAATAGTTTTTATTCGAATGCTCTAAAATTCTACTTTCTATTTAAATCTATTCATAGATAAACATTCTTCAATTCTACCAAAGCTCATTCCGAAATTCCATATATTTCTTGAGATATTCTGAAATCAATTTCAAAAATGACCTACTTTCTTTTACTCGACATTAGCTTGGGCCCCTGGCCATTCACATGTAAACAGACGGTGTCTGAAGTGCGGCGAAGAGTTGCATAGTATTTGCAAAATCTTTCAACAATTTAAAGTTGATTTCTTACTCCAGATTGTAACGTTAAGTCCGTAATAATATTCCTTTCGCGAAAAATTAATTTGAAAACGTCTACATCAACAACTACCGCCATGTTGATTACGAATGTAAATGAAGCCATGGTAGAACGAATTTTTCCCGGAATGCATTATATACCTTTCGATTTTCAAAACAATTAGACCGCTAAAATGTTGTTTATGACTTAGTCACACCATATGTTCAAATTAAAGAAAAACCTTGTAAAGCTTGAATGCAAATGAGCAAATATTCATTGAGTTTAGAATAAATTCCGGGGAAAATTTGTCCCGTCGTTCCCGCTTTACAGTTAGTGAAGGCCCAAGCTGATGTCGAGTAAAAAAATTATTGTCAATTTGGGAATTGATTTCAGAATACCTCGAGAAGTATAAGGAATTACGGAATGAACTTTGGTAGTAATGAAGATTGTTTATTTTTGAATAGATATGGATAGAAAGTAAAATTGTAAAGCATTTGATTTAAAAGAATTTTATTGGCGAAAGTAGGTACCCCATGAAAAGAGTTCCATACCTTTATTTTTTTTTCAACACCTCAATTTTTTTTCTAAGCGATCTAAAGGCCTGTGGTTTGTTCAATGGCTTAACTAAAGCATTTTTTGAAATAATTAATGTTAGCTATGGAAAAGATCTTGTGGCCATCTTTGACTTTATGGAGAGAGTTGCCAAGACTGCGCACGATATATGACTTAATGTCGCTGCATTTTTAGCTCTACTGGTCAGAGACCAGAAGAGCTTATGCGATAGTAATGCGTCCGGCGTCCGTCCGTCTGATGTCTGTCTGTAAACAATTTTTCAAAACGCTACTCCTCCTACAATTTTAGTCTGATTTCAATATAACTTGGCACACAAGTAGACTACACTAAGATACATAAAATAGTGCATCGGTTTTTGATTTCGATGAAGGATGTTGCCATGGTTACTAAAAATAGAATTTTCTGAGAAATTCCTTTAAAACGCTACTCCTTCTACAGTTTTGGTCTGATTTCAATATAACTTGGCACACAAGTAGACTACACCAAGATACATAAAATAGTGCATTGGTTTTTGATTTCGATGAACGGTGATGCCATGGTTACTAAAAATAGTATTTTCTAAGAAATTCCTTTAAAACGCTACTCCTTCTACAGTTTTGGTCTGATTTCAATATTACTTGGCACACAAGTAGACTACACTAAGATACATAAAATAGTGCATCGGTTTTTGATTTCGATGAGCGGTGTTGCCATGGTTACTAAAAATAGAATTTTCTGAGAAATTTCTTTAAAACGCTACTCCTTCTAAAGTTTTGGTCTGATTTCAATATTACTTGGCACACAAGTAGACTACACTAAGATACATAAAATAGTGCATCGGTTTTTGATTTCGATGAGCGGTGTTGCCATGGTTACTAAAAATAGAATTTTCTGAGAAATTCCTTTAAAACGCTACTCCTTCTACAGTTTTGGTCTGATTTCATTATCACTTGGCACACAAGTAAACTACACTAATTTACATATAATAGTGCATCGATTTTGATTTCAATGAACGGTGTTGCCATGGTTACTAAAAGTAGAATTTTCTGTGGAATTCCTTTAAAATGCTACTCCTTCTACAGTTTTGGTCTGATTTCAATATAACTTATCATACAAGTAGACTACACTAAGATACATAATTCTGTGCATCGGTTTTTGATTAGTACAAACCAGTAGAGCTACAGTCTCGACAGAGACTTCTGGTTCCAGCTGTTCCGATACGGCATTTTTGACTTTCACAAACGTGGTGATGTCGTATTCAATTATCAGCGTTTTCACATCTAAACCCTTTACTTTTAGAGAATTTAGCACTGGACAGTCAAGAAGGGTCCCACGCCGTTAACAGAACCACTCCAATTCTGCAGTGATGCTTTGTTTTTGACGTGTTTTTGCATTTAGAAGATTTGCGATTCCTGCAGTTTCTACAAGTCTTGTATGCAATGCCGTAAGAAAGACACTTCTTGGTGTTCTTACCTGTAACAGTCACATGTCCTATAATTATTGATGAACGATTAAATGTTGAATAAAAAATTATTTGAGAGGGGGGGGTTATTTTCCGTTTTCCGCGATTAACCGGTTTCACAACAAATTTAGAGTTATCTCTGTTTGTTTTCCCAAATAAGTTATGTTTAGTGAAAAATCCATCTACTTGTAAATATCTATACAATATAATTATGAGGAATCATTAAAATATGTTAAATTTTGAAAATTTACATGGAGGTAGGCGGTCGTAAAATACTATTGTTTGAAGTTCTTTAAAACGGACGAATTCAAAGAACACAATATTTCTGAAACAGAACTATGATTGGAAAAATTTAAAATGGGGCAAAATTATTTGCATGTGTAAAAGGGCGAAAATAACCATGTATACAGTATTGTGAGAGAGGTGTATTTGGAAAAAAAAATAATAATGTCTCTGGGAATCATGATACATTCCAAAGTGTATCCAGTGATAAGGAGAGTGTATATACCTGACAAGCTATTGGAATTATGACCAGTTTCCCTCTTTTGTCATCCGCTATCACTTGTAACAACAATATCAACATCCGAAGGATCTGAAGCGTCGCCACTAAATTTTACATCTTTTTATAGCCTATCCACATATGACATTCTCCTGAAAGTCGCCCGCGTGGCGCAGTGGTTAGAGCGTCTGCTCTAGAGTCGCGATGAAAGGAGTCATCCTTACATCGCGGGTTCGAATCCCACTGTGGGACGTGGAGACCGGTCCTTCGGATGAGACCGTATAAACCGAGGTCCCGTGTCGCAGCAGATGCTGGCATGAAAAAGATCCCTCCCTGCTCAATGACCTGAGTGCCGAGTATAGGACAAAATTTTCAGCTTTCCACCGACAAGTGGTGGCGTCTCCATATGAGTGTACAATTCCCCCAGAGGGACGTTAAACAATATACAATCAATCATTCTCCTGAATATGTTTAATCATTAATTGAACGTTGACGAAAGCTTTGCATTTAAGAAAACCCAATACTATATTGTCTAAATATATATGTTAATCTCTATCTTTAAATTTCTTTTATACCTTTCTGAACACAAAATCTCGGCTCGTGTGGCAGAATTACAAGACTGTTCATCAATGTCCTCCATTATATGGTCGACCTCCCTCTCTTTCTTTTAGTGTTTTGTGATGGATCGTAGGAAGATTGAGTTCTGCCAATATATTATTGACCTGTTGTTTACTTATACCAGCGTTAATCATAGCTGTAATAAAAAAAAAATCAACCTATCTTAACATCTTCGCTAACAAGGGTTTCTGATACGCTACTCTCCTCATAATCACCGAGAAATTCAGGTATTTAATCTTTTTTTTCCTCTCTTTTTGCTCTGGTGAAAAATAAAGAATACTTGTCCACCATCTTAGAAAGTTACCACTTTGAAAATTAATGTATTTACATGATGATGTATTATTTATTATCTACCCGGGGGGGGGGGGGGTATTTGGCTTTAATTAATTGATTTTTAGCACTTGCACTCATGGTAAGTTACAGAATGATGTGTAATATATCTTTTGACAGCAACAGCTAATTAAATAACCTCAATATTCAGGGAACCTCATACTTTATTTTAACAGGGTACACTTTGCCTTTATTGAGAATGTCTTAGATGGCTACATCTGCAGTGCATTCATGGAATATTTTGGAATGGAAAAATTGGAGGCCCCCCCCCCCCCCACTACACAGCATATCCCTCCCGTCTCTTATCAACCTGGTCAATTGAAGAAACGTTCAGCTGGCTATAGTCCATTGGAAGACATATTCTTGAAGTTTACATCAAGAAAGCTAACAAACTAAAATTATGAGATACATAATAACAGACACTAAGGGTAAACTAGTGCTAATTGTAACGGGGACCGTTACAGATGTTCCCCAAACGCTCCCCAACTCCCTTTTGGTGCCATATTCCCTATAAGCTTCATTAAATAAGACAAACTCTATGCATTTGAGACTTTAACAACGTTTACCCAGAAGTGTACCAATTTCATTAAAATTTTAGCATTGCACGCGTGCGCATGTGAATGCACGTGCGTAATGACCATATAATCTTGTCTTCACAATTTATAGATTTTAATATACTAAATATCAAAGTATTTAATCCAAAAGTATTAAAAAATACGCTAATTCAAGTGTATTTTTTATTTTACTCATTTCACGTGCACGCACGTGCTCGGATGAGCATGTCGACCATACTTTCTTGTAGAAATCCATTACATCTATCTATGTTCTAATTCCCACCCCGTTTGGTTGAAAACCAAGGGAGTTATAGCTGTTCAAAGTTTCAGCCAATCAGATTGCAGCGCACGTACATGCACGTGTATGCATGTGCATGATGACCATATCTTCTTGTAGAAGTCCATTATATCTATCCATGTTCCAAATCCCATCCTGTTTGGTTGAAAACCAAGGGAGTTATAGCTATTTAAAGCATAAGCCAATCAGATTGCAGCGCACGTGCATGCACGCGTTTTCATGATAATTGCTTTAATCTTATTGTAGGATATTCTAATACATGCCTATGTTTAAAATTTCAAAGGATTTCGTCAAAAAACAAGAAAGATATTGAGACTTTAGTTTCAGCCAATCAGAGCAAAGCACACGTGCATGCGCGTGAGATCTCGCTATTTTGACCATGTCACCATGTCTGTACTACTAATATATCCTCACATTATCAGTTTCAAAGCATTTCATAAAAAAGTAGAAAAATTACGGCAATATCTATCATATTGGTCATTTCACGTGTTGCACGTGAGCGCTCTTGCAAGCACGTGCGCGCAAAATGACCTTGACTAGGCAAATCTACATAACATGTCTACTGACCCTAAAAAGGTTTTACCTACATCGGATGAACAGTTTACAAGATCATTCCCGGACAAAAAAGTTCCAGGAAGAAGAAGAAAAATAATAATAATAAGAAACAGAGTAAAAACAATATGTTCCCCAACTTCGTTTGGGGAACATAATAATATGGTACAAATGAAAAATTACAATCTACATAATGGGCCTAGTGTTTGTTTTTATTTTTAAATGATAGGACGTGACTGTTGATTGTTAAAAATTGTTAAATTTTAAATTACATTAACTATATGTTCAATTTCATAATTGAAAAGTTTTCTCTTATAGCTTGCAAAATGTGTCTTCAAAAGGAAAAATTTAATACTCTAATATTTTCCTAGATACTGGTCTCTTCGAAACAAATGAAATTGAAGAAATGGAAAACCAAGGTGCCCAGTTACAGGCATGCTACAGTGCAGCAGAGAAAGTGTACATGTGTGAATATGGAAAAGAATACAAAACTTTGGGCCATTTCAAGAGGCATTTGCAAAGTGTTCACAACTGTACCTTCCCTCAGAAAGGCGAAACCACCACTTCTTCCAAGGATTGTGTTGCAGTAACCAGAGCTTCATTCATGAAATGTTCATTAATACTTCGTGACACATACGATGCCTATCAGATGGCAGACGGCACAACAGAATATTCCGTTATGCAAGTTTGAAATGCGACTTGTAGTTGCTTTTCACCATACAAAATATAGATTTTGGAGATGGCTTGCGGATGAAAATGCACTACTTTCACCTTTCAAACCTTTAAGTATAAATGGCATTGCTGTTCCAACACCAATGGGGGTATTTGTGAAAATATTCCCCCAATGATTTACTCGTGGAGATGAATGTTAATGCCATCAAGCAGAAGTTAAGATCTTGAGGTGCTAATGTGACATATGATATTGTTAAGAGTTATTGCGCTTTCAAGTACAGGATGACATTAAACAAAACATTATCCAGCAATGTGGACCACACCTTACAACTAAAGGCCACCAGTCAGTAAAGTGACAGACATCTCCTTGATCATACAGTAGGTACTAAAAGGGCAGCTCAAGAAAATTATATTAGGTCGTGAAGGAGTCTGTGCAAACTTTGTGGATCCCTTTCAAAGGGTTGATCCGACGACATTCCACGAGAGGATAAGTGCACAAAAGCAAAGAGCTAAATTGAACCTGTTTAAAAATGTTCGGTTCAGGATCTTGCATAATATGTCAATTAACCAGATAAACAAATCATTTTATACACAAAGGTCATACTAAATTTTTGTGTTTTAAGTGATCTTTCAGAACTTGTCTAAACTTTTTAATACAGAGATTGGAAATTTTACAATCATTTTTTTACTCACATTTTCCTTTCTTGTCAATATTATTTTTCAAGCATTTATTTCATGATTGACTGAAATTTTGACTGAAGTCTATGACAGCTTCCTTAAATTATCCAGGGACTGTTAACAAAGTTCTAGTATAATATATTTTTTAATCAATAGAAAGAAAAATTACTAAAATATATCATCAAGTAGTGCATGTGTCATTGATTAAATAATATGCATGGTTTGACTTTACTTAATTAAGAAAATATTTTAACTGTAAAAAGTAGTGTGTGTCAAGTTTTTAGCTCAGCTGAGCTGATCTGTAACATTTTCAACTTTTTCGGAAGAACCAATGGGTCATTTTCAACCAAACTTGGTACAAATTATCCTGTTGTTAAGGGAGAGTTCAAATTGTAAACTGAAAGGCTAGATCACCTTATAAGGGGAAATAATCAAGAAAAACCACGGGGGCATAGAAGCTGAAACTTATTTGGAAGCATTCTGGGGTAGTGTAGATTTTAAATCGTCAAAATCATGATCCCCAGGGTTGGGTTTGGCCACAATATGGAATACTTAGTTTTAAATTGAAATACATAGGAAAAATCTTTATTTCAAGAACCACTGGGCCAGAAAAGTTTAAACTTATGTGGAAGCATACTGGGGTAGCGTAGATTCCAAATTGTCTAAATCATGACCCCAAGGATATGTGTATATCTACATTTACATCCTGACAGTAAACATGTTTATTATTTTTCTCTATTGATGCCAGCTATCTGATTGGCTCAAACAAGATCACATGATCAAGTATAAAAAGTTTTATAGACTGAATGTTTCCATTTTAAAATTTAAAGACCTGTTTTTAAAATTGGAAACGTTCTTCTGTGAGCAACAATAGTGCTGACTTCACAATAGTCTATATAAACTGGATGTTACTAAAAACAGATACTACAGCTGCTATTTTATTACTGTGACGTCATAATGACATAACAATGCCGTATATGAGATGATACTGAGTATTAGAAACATTAGACAAAGATTGTAGCCTTTTGATTCGATACAATGCCTTGATATACAGACCTTAGGGAAAGCATAACGACCTCGCACTTCCAGAGATTGGCCTCATCAAAAGGCTATAACTGTATAAGGCCTGCAGATGTATAAATATACACTGCATTCAGTTTTCATGTGACAAATTATATTTATTTAAATGAATTATATATCACATTATCAACTGAATTTACTTCCACTGAAATAAAGGAAAGACGGAACCGGCCTCATTTACTATGAAAGCGTCCCGCCCCCGTCGTGGGAAAAATTTTCATGTGATGTTTACATACCTTTCATGTGATGTTTACATACCTCAGATATCGATGATCTATTTTTCGCTTAAATATTTATATCCTTTAGATATCTCTGGTGTCTAAACTGGTACAGTTTTTCCTTATAGAATCTTAAACAAAAGAGGACGAAATAGTCGGCACTAAACCAAGATCGCTTGCAGCGGACCTGTCAACTTATTCTCTGCCGTTTTGTATTACTTCGATACGTAAGACCTTAGCCTCATTTTCGATGCGACATGAATATTCATCAAGATTTCATTAAGAATGGAGTATTTCTTGCATGTAATGCACTGTATGTAATGTAAAGACTCTGAACTATTCCTTGATCCATGAGTTGGGTCTTTGAGGTAGTGTTGGGTCGGGGGGGGAGGGGCTAGGTGGACTGCTTGGAGGCCAGGGATATTTGGGTGGTCGGGGCAGTTAAGAATTAGAGTAATCTTTTTTCTTCTTTCTCATTTCAAGCTTCTTCATTCCTTCTTTGAAAATGCCGGACGTCATCCAGGCTCTTTGTTGGCATTGAGTTCTGCAGTTAATGACTTTACATGCTTAAGGATTCATCAAAGGTCAACATTTAATGAAGGTCAAGTTGGACGTGAATGGGGAGTACGTGTGTAGTAGTCGTAGTAGTGGTGGTAACTTTTCTTTCCATATAGGAACATATCGGCAGACTGACAGTCTACCGATTTCTCCTCCCCACAAACTCTCTGGCATTAGATGCCCTGGCCAAATTTGAATTTCTCAAGCCAGTCACTAGATGCCTGAATTTTGTGATGTTTAATTTCTCGACAAATTCCTCAGATTTAGTGGCTAGGTTAGGGCCAGATATGGGAACGTTTTTGTCTCTGGCGGACTTGAGCCTTTTCAGTTTGGCCTATTCCACATCGTTAAAAGTAGAGGATCTTGCGTTTCTTTTCGTTTAGGGTTGAATTTGTGAAACGCATTAAATGATGCTTTCTTTATTTTTCAGTCAGGGAGAGAGGGTGTTAAAGGAAACATCAAATTCTTTCGATATTTTGAATTGTTCAAATGATGCAAAAAATGTTTTATGGTGACGATGATTGTATTGATAGATTGCATCGTTTTAAAAACAAGGCTATTCTACGTCAAAACTGTTATGGCCATTTGGGGGATTTTTTTTGACGTCATAACCAGCTTTAACCAAATTCATAAGTATGCCTCTCTTCGAAGAAGTGAGGGCATATTGCTTTGCTGCTGTCTGTCGATCGGTCTGTCGGTCCACTTTGTTTCCGTTCATTTTCTTCACAACCATTGCATATACTGAAATGAAATTAGGGATACAGATTTATCGGATAAAAATCTAGGTCAAGTTCTATTTTGGGTATGATCGCACCATTTTTTACAAAGTTATGCCCTTGGACTTAGAAACTTCCCTGTTATTTGCAGTTTTCGTTCATTTTCTTTGCAGAGATTGCACATACTGAAATGAAATTTAGTATACATAATTATCAGATAAATTTCTAGGTCAATCTTTGTTTTGGGTACAATCGAGCCATTTTTAGCTTATGCGATAGTAATGCGTCCGTCGTCCGTCTCTCTGTCTGTCTAAACAAAATGCTACTCCTCTTACAGTTTGGTCCGATTTCAATTTATCTTGGCACACAAGTAGACTACACTAAGATACATAATTTTGTGCATCGGTTTTTGATTTCGATGAACGGTGTTGCCGTGGTTACTAAAAATAGAAATTTCTGTGAAATTCTTTCAAAATGCTACTCCTCCTACAGTTTTGGTCTGATTTCAATATAACTTGGCACAAAAGTAGACTACACTAAGATACATAATTCTGTGCATCGGTTTTTGATTTCGATGAACGGTGTTGTCGTTTTTACTAAAAATAGAAATTTCTTTGAAATTCTTTCAAAATGCTACTCCTCCTACAGTTTTGGTCCAATTTCAATATTACTTGGCACACAAGTAGACTACACTAAAATACATAATTCTGTGCATCGGTTTTTGATTTCGATGAACGGTGTTGCCGTGGTTACTAAAAATAGAAATTTCTTTGAAATTCTTTCAAAATGCTACTCCTCCTACAGTTTTGGTCCAATTTCATTATAACTTGGCACACAAGTAGACTACACTAAGATACATAATTCTATGCATCGGTTTTTGATTTCGATGAACGGTGTTGCCTTGGTTACTAAAAATAGAAATTTCTTTGAAATTCTTTCAAAATGCTACTCCTCCTACAGATTTGGTCCGATTTCAGTATATCTTGGCACACAAGTAGACTACACTAAGATACATAATTCTGTGCATCGGTTTTTGATTTCGATAAACGGTGTTAACGTGGTTACTAAAAATAGTAACACATGAACGGTGTTGTCGTGGTTAGTAACACATGAACGGTGTTGTCGTGGTTACTAAAAATAGAAATTTCTGTGAAATTCTTTCAAAATGCTACTCCTCCTACAGATTTGGTCCGATTTCAGTATAACTTGGCACACAAGTAGACTACACTAAGATACATAATTCTGTGCATCGGTTTTTGATTTCGATAAACGGTGTTGCCGTGGTTACTAAAAATAGAAATTTCTGTGAAATTCTTTCAAAATGCTACTCCTCCTGCAGTTTTGGTCTGATTTCAGTATAACTTGGCACACAAGTAGACTATACTAAGATACATAATTCTGTGCATAGGTTTTTATTTTGATGAGTGGCAAGGATCATTTTTCAATTTATTGCTGATTTAAAGTCTCAAGTCCCAACTGCTACTTTTCTCTTCCTTTGTTTTAAGTATAAACCAGTAGAGCTACAGTCTCGACAGAGACTTCTGGTTTTAACTGAAGAACCCGCAACTTTTACTTCAATTCGTAGAACGCATGGCGAAGAAACACGGAATGGAACACGAAAATCAAGAATCTATGTCAACACAGGCTTTAATTTAAGGCAATATGAGCTGCATTTTTGAGAATTTTATTTTGCTGGTAAAATGTGTTATTATGATTAATCTGTACATGTAATCTAAACCCTTATGATAAATAAAACCAAAATAAAGCTTAAAAATATTTCAGAAGAAATATTTCTGTACAACCGAATATACAGTATTATATAAGAAATCATTATTGTACAGGACGACAATAATTCAATTTTGCTTCAAACAACGCGTATAAAAAGTTCTTTCATCGCAAATATGAACAACAGAAGTTTATAAATGTTCTAATTTTCTGTCATTGAAATAGTTAATTTCAAATTTACAACATTTTTTTCCTGATGTCAAACATGCAGCTCATATTGCTTTAATTCACGAGAGAAATCCATCACTAGCTATTCCAAAGGCACGAGTGCTGAGTAAAAATCTAAACCTGCACATGGTGACATCTATATGCGAGTGTAAAAAATTAAATTGATTGATTTATATGCAAAATATGAAATTTACGGCGCAAGACTTTTTCGAGCATTAAAAATTTTTTCCACTTTCCAACAATGGTCATTTAACTACCTTCCACTCCCTAAATCTAGATACAATTCAACTCGAGGTAGACGGACGGACAAGGCAAAAACAAGGTACCTCCGAATCTTAGAGGGCATCTTCCTGGAGGGCATAAAACACTGGAGAGGTTCCACATACGTCAGAGTACTGATTTTATTCAGACTTGGTAACTGAACTGGATAGATGTCCCTTAGATAAAATAAACGCACACTTTCTCAATTTTTAGCTCTACTGGTCAGAGACCAAAAGAGCTTATGCGATAGTAATGCGTCCGTCGTCCGTCTGTCTGTAAACAATTTTTCAAAATGCTACTCCTCCTACAGTTTTGCTCTGATTTCAGAATAACTTGGCACACAAGTAGACTACACTAAGATACATAATTCTGTGCATCGATTTTTGATTTCGATAAACGGTGTTGTCGTGGTTACTAAAAATAGAAATTTCATTAAAATGGTTTCAAAATGCTACTCCTCCTACAGTTTTGGTTTGATTTCAATATAACTTGGCACACAAGTAGACTGCACCAAGATACATAATTAGATTTATCGGTTTTTGATTTCCTTGAACGGTGTTGTCGTGGTTACTAAAAATAGATATTTCTGTAAAATGGTTTCAAAATGCTACTCCTCCAACAGTTTTGGTCTGATTTCAATATAACTTGGCACACAAGTAGGCTGCACTAAGATACATAATTAGGTTTATCGGTTTTTGATTTCCATGAACGGTGTTGTCGTGGTTACAAAAAATAGAAATTTCTGTAAAATTGTTTCAAAAGCTACTCCTCCTACAGTTTTGGTCTGGTTTCAATATAACTTGCATGGTACATAAGTAGACTACACTAAGAACATAAAGAGACTTTATCAAGGATCATTGTTCTATTTATTGCTGTTGTAAAGTTTCAATTCCCAATTGCTTAAGTACTTTTCTCTTCCTTTGCTATAAGTACAAACCAGTAGAGCTTCAGTCTCGAGAGAGACTTCTGGTTATGATTATTGAAACGCAGAATTCATTTCGAGAAACTAAATTCACTATATGTCGATGAATTCGTAAGATTGAATGCTTGTTTGTTCAAATGTTGTTAAACGTCCCTTTCGACAACTTTTCACTGATACGGAGACCACTACTTGTCGATGAAGGGCTTAAAATTTCGTCCTATACTCGGCGTGTATAACCATTCAGGAGTGAGGGATCTTTTCCGTGCAACGTCTGCAACACTGGACCTCGGTTTATACTGTCTCATCCGAAGGACATGTCCCCCAGTCGTGTGTTTGAATGACGACCGCCTCTGTTCGTTGGTTAATGTCCTTCTGGAAAATTCTGACCAATGCTCGGCACTCGCGGTATTTTGACACGACAGTTGTGGACCTTTTGGATGAGACCTTCTATAAAAAAAAAATGATTATATATTGTTTAATGTCCCACTAAAGAATTTTTCACTAGTATGGAGACGCCACCACTTCCCGGTGGAGAGCTTCAAAGTTCTGTCCTTTACTCGGCACTCAGGGCCATTGAGCAGGGAGAGATCTTTTTCGTGCCAGCACCTACTACACGGGACTTCGGTTTATATAGTCTCAGCCGAAGGACCGGTCTCCCCGTCCCACAGTGGGATTCGAACCCACGACGTAAGGATCAACTCCTTACTTCGCGACTATAGAGCACCTGCTCTTACCATTGCGCCAAGCGGGATATAATAACCAGAAGTCTCTTTAGACTGAAGCTCTACTGGTTTGTACGTATCACAAATGTAGAGAAAAGTAGCAGTTGGGACTTGAAACTTTACAACAGCAGCCAAATTATATTGAAATCAGACCAAAACTGTAGGAGAAGTAGCATTTTGAAACTATTTCACAGAAATTCATATTTTAAGTAACCACGGCAACACCGTTCATCGAAATCAAAAATCGATCTATAGAATTAAATATCTTAGTGAAATCTACTTATGTGTCAAGTTATATTGAAATCAGGCCAAAGTTGTAGGAGTAGCAGCATTTTGAAAGTATTTCAGAGAAATTTCAATTTTAAGTAACCACGGCAACACCGTTCATCGAAATTATAAATCAATATATAGAATTAAATATCTTAGTGAAGTCTACTTATGTGTCAAGTTATATTGAAATCAGGCCAAAGTTGTAGGAGTAGCAGCATTTTGAAAGTATTTCAGAGAAATTTCAATTTTAAGTAACCACGGCAACACCGTTCATCGAAATTATAAATCAATATATAGAATTAAATATCTTAGTGAAGTCTACGGTTATGTATCAATATTTAATGAATGATTAAAGCTTCATTAAACTGATCATTTTTAATGTGTTATTAAATTCCGTTGTATCAATTTTTTAATGAACGAATCGGTGCATTAAAGCCTCATTAACTTCTCTAATTTTAATGAACCCAAGAGGGCTTCTTTAAACGTTCATTAACTATGGCGGCCAACGTAATGTTTGGCCAGTTGGGAAGAAGGAGGGCTGATAGAGTGTTTAGAGAACGTTTCTCTGTAGAAAACATGACTGACGAGGACATCCGTAGGCGATATCGCTTTGGAAAAGACTCAATTAAACAAATAGTAGAGCTTCTTGATCCTATTATCGGCCACAGAACGAAAAGGTCGAAGGCACTATCAACGGAATTACAGGTACATAACTAGTTAAACAACTTACTTAGTCATACAATGTATTGTCCAGATGAAAATAGTCAAGAACACCACCATATATACCCCCATTTCCTTGTTTCGGTTTGGTTGATTACGTCACATATTGCGTCACCTGACATTATTTACCCATAGATAACCCAAGAATAATGAACCAGGAATAATTCATAATAATTATACATATTTCTATACCTGAAGTGGATTTCTAATAATGTTTTAATTTTTTTTGTTTGATTATAAACAGCTGAACCGTGACGACAAAATTCTTGATTGATTCTAAATACGAGTTATTCCCCTTCACTTATCAAGGCATATAGGTGCCAAGAATCCCCTTCCACATGACAATCTAATTTCTACCCATCATTGCATCAACACGAAATATATTTACGTAGACTGCCTTTTTTAATTTTGCTTGTAAGTAATTTTCTGTAATCACCACCCCTAGTTTTTGATGAAAAATTATGCTACATACATTTTTTTTTTAATTTATACAAAATTTTATTCACATAAGTGAATGGGATTGGACAGCAGGCAAAGCGTATTTTAGCCCTCTCCCTACATACATGATACTTTTTGTATTTTACTAGAAACACTTGAGAAAAAAATAATTTCAATTAAATTCATTTATTCGGGGGGGGGGGGGGGGTGCAAAAAAAGACATAAAGGAGGGGGATATATTTAACACTATAAATTTTTTATCTGTTGCGTGAGAATAGTTTTTCTAACATAATATCTATACTACACATACAGTATATTTTCGAAATTATCGGAGAAAAGTAAACATGAATCCATGCAGTTTGCAGACCAGAAACGCGATTTATAGAATGAGTCTACAAACAAATTCCTTTTTTCTTTAAAAAAAATAGATTTTGATCGCCTTGAGATTTTATGCCAGTGGAAGTTTTCTTCAAGTTCTTGGTGACACAACCGGCGTCGACAAGTCAACCGTCTCTCGAATCGTTGTGAAAGTGTCACAGGCGCTGGTATCTCTTGCACCCAGATTTATTAAATGGCCAGTAGACGAGGAGCTAACCAGAATCAAGAGTGAATTTTTTAAATTAGCGGGCTTTCCAGGTGTTATTGGATGTATCGACGGAACTCACGTGAGGATCCAAGGACCGTCAGAGAATGAACCAGCATTTGTAAATAGGAAGGGCTACCACTCAATCAATGTTCAGGCAATATGTGATGATACTGGTATGCAAAAAATGAGATTTGATTTAAGATATATTCTTTTAGATTCTTTTAAAATACTTTAAAGAGATTTTCTTTGAAATTACATTTACATCATTTCAATGATTTAGAATTTTTCGGAAATATTTTCTGCAATAAGAGCTCGAGTAACCATGAATAACCGTTGAATACCCCCCCCCCCCCCCCTTCCTCCCCGAGGAAACTTGCATGGTCAGATTAAAATGAATTGAGGAGAGTACTTGTTTAGAAGTGTGCAAACGTTTTCTTTTTGTCAGATCAATAGATATTTGAATCACATTAAATGATTTTTAGCACAATCTGCTCAGCAATGCCCCTTTGCCTTAAAGTAAAATTCATGGACTCACCCAAGCTGTAATTATTGCGCTTTTTTGATACAGGTAAATTTACCAACATCGTGGCAAGATGGCCAGGTAGCACACATGATAGCCACATATTTAACATGAGTGGAATAAAGCAAGATATTGAGCAGAACTTCCGTTCAATCAACGATGGCATCATTTTGGGCGATAGCGGGTATGCCTGTAAGCCATATCTCATGACACCATACCTCCGACCCTCCTCTCAGGCCCAGGAGCGCTTTAATACAGCGCACTCTAAAACACGTGTGACCATAGAGAGGACTTTTGGTTGGTGGAAACGACGGTTTCATGTCCTTCACTCCGAAATCAGAATGAAACCAGAGAGAGTGTGCACAATAATTGGTAAATATATATATAAAATATATTAATGCAGAATTGTCATTTTATATAATCAACTATATCTACTTTGTACAGAAAGAAACATGAGAAAGAAGTAATATAATTCAGAGAGTTGTACGTAGTTCCTAGCTTTCAGGATCTTGCTGGTAGATCAAGGAACAAGGATTTATGGCATATTGTAACTGTTTTTGCAAATATGCATTGTTTGATACCAAACTTTAAGGTCTTGATCTAAAAAATTACGAGACATTCTGAAAGGGTAGAGGTCACACGTTAAAAGAAAAATCTGTCATCTCACATTCAAAAAAACAAAAAACAAACAAACAACAAATGTTATTAAATTTAAAGCAGGTCAAATTTCATGGCAAAGGTCAATAGTCAAAGGTTACAGTATACATACAGTATACACACATGAAATGTTAAACCCTTTATATTTAGCTTTTGTTAAACTATATTACAGGCACCTGACAGTACTTATTTTTCTTTTAATAAAAAATATACTCCCTACCTAATAATAAACCTTTGTTTATCATTATGTCAATCTGATTAAAATCAGATCTTTGTTACGCTCCGAAATTCTGATAGTCGCTACGACATATAAAAAAATCGGGGGGGGGGGGGGCGGATGGAAGATCTAATTTTAATTAGATTGATTATGTATGAGTATATATTTTTTTATTGAAAGAAAAATAATGGCAGGTGCCTGTGTACTATTTGTGCATTTATAACCGAGAGAAAATCTCACAAACGAATAAAATTACATCATTTATAATGGTTGTTGGTACAGTTGATTAAAATCAAATCTATAAAGCTATAAAGCATATAAAATACATTTTAATGTACAAGTATGTACGATATTTGTTCGAAAAGTTGGTGGACTGATTCAATAAAATTGATACTATGAAGTCTATGCTAACATTTATTTAAGGAACATAAAACAACAAAAGGCGAGTAAAACTACATCGATTGTTTGAAAAAGAAACCCTACCCCTTTCTGAGGTAATTACAACCCCTTAATCGTTTGAAAATTTCATCTAAATTTTACGATAAAATTTCATAGAACTTATAATTGGGGTTAAAATCGCAAATTTTAGGTACATTTGTATTATACCACATGGATGAATAAACTGCATTTTTGGATGACAAATGTTCATGTAAAAAAAAATTCAGCTTACACACTTAAAAGAAAACACGTAATCTTTGAGGTTGCGCCGCCTTGACATACCGTTGCTCTAATAGCATCAACAATTTGTTAAAATCTTTACATATTATGTTTATTTATACGAAGAAAAATGATTCTAATTATCGATAAGTGTTTAAAATTCATTGATGTATCTTAAGTGATTTCAATTTTATGGCTCTAGTCCACGAACTTTTCGAACAACCCTCGAATTTCATTGTTCACAAATAAATTTCACTTTTAGGTGCTTGTGCAGTTTTGCATAACCTGGCTATATTGTACAACGAGCCACCGATGGATGAAGATTTCACTGTCAATGGAAATATACAAGGGATTTACAATGGACCCGAGGACGGAAAGAACATCAGGAATTACATAACTCAACATTATTTCTAGATAGGGCTTAAACTTCAGTGACTTGATATGGGGTACTCCTGTTCTTTTGATGTGTAAATGTTATGTGCCTATTAATTAATATGATTTTAAAAGATGAAGATAGCTTGTAAACCTTCTATATGGAGCCTCTGGACTACATGTATACAATAATCTTTTTGGACACCGTGAATAGTTTTCGTATTTAAAAGTGCTGATTTAAAATATATTATAAATATATACCTTTTCTTTATATTTCATTTTCAACTTAGGAAAAGAAGTCAGATAACTTTCTGGAGACTATAAGTGATTAATTTGATGGCTGTTATATCTATTTATTTGATCATGTATGATATATATAATTTTTTTTTGTTGGCATGTAATGACCTGAAAACAGGAACAGGAGAAATGTCTTTATGAATGGAGTGTTAAGATATAATCATTCGCAATCACAAAAATAACCCAATAATATTTAAAAATCACAAATGTCAGGCATATATGATACCAACTGTTTATTCACCTTTAAGACAATTTCACACATAACAGATTAATAAAACAATTGCTTAAGACCATTATACAACCCTTTAACAAATTTGTGTGGTGGCCCATATAATTCAAGTGCAATGACATACAACAAATTTACAAACATTACAGGGGTGAAAAATAAATGAAAACTTATACAACATTATTCAAGAATTAAAACAAAATGGGGAAATTACTCAAATAATAGAAAAACTCAATTTGCAAAGTGAGGGTTTGTTAAGGACAGATGATAATTCAAATTGATTGACTCAAAACACAAAAGGCTTTGAGTAAAACGGTATATGTTTTAACTTCCGGTAAACAGTTAAAATTGTTGACAAAGGAAACCCTACCCCTTTCTACATAGGTAATTATAAAATATGTTTAATCGTTTGAAAATTTCATCTAAATTTAACGTATAAAATTTCAAATAGAACTATTTATAATTGGTACTTTACAAATCGCAAATTTTAAGGTACATTTGTATTATACCACATCTTGGATGAATAAACTGCATTTTTGGATGGCAACAAATGTTCATGTTAAAATAAAAATTCAGCTTATACACTTAGAAAGAAAACACGTAATCAAAACCAGAGTTGCGCCGCCTTTACAAACCGTTGCTTGAAATTAGCATCAATGTGCCTGCGGATCAATTTGTTAACAATATAACTATTACATATAATTATGTTTATTTATATGAAGAAAAATGATTCTAATAATCGTGATATAATAAGTGTTTAAAAAATAAATTGTTACAATGTCCAATCTTAAGTGGTTTCAATTTTATGGCTCTAGTCCATGTGAACTTTTACGATACAACCCATATTCATTCGTATTTCATTGTTCACAAATATTTGCTTGTGTATTTTTTGCATAACCTGGCTAATTGGAAATAAATTTTTACGAGCCACCGAGTGTGGATGAAGATTTCACTGTCGATGGAAATATACAAGGGATTTACAATGGACCCGATTTGTTGACAAAGGAAAGTTTCAAGATTTTAACTTATCAGGAATTACATAACTCAACATTATTTCTAGAAATCAAATAAAACTTAAACTTCAGTGACTTGATATTCTTTATAAAATTATAATGTTCTTAGATTGATGTGTACAATGTTATGTGCCTATTAATTAATATGATTTTAAAAAAAGATTGCAAGATACAAAAAGCTATGTAAACCTTCTATATGGAGCGATATAAAGTTTACTCTGGACTACATGTATACAATAATCTTTTTGGACACCGTGAATAGTTTTCGTATTTAAAAGTGCTCAAAAATTAAACATGTTGAATATATTATAGAAAAAATATATACCTTTTCTTTATATTTCATTTTCAACTTAGGAAAAGAAGTCAGATATATACTTTCTGGAGACTATAAGTGATTAATTTGATGGCTGTTGTAAATTTATTTATTTGATCATGTATGATATATATATTTTTTTCTATCTGGCACCTACCGACTCCCGTACCGACTGTACAGTACATGTACAGGTGCATATTAGATGGTGTAGTTTTCAGAGTTCATTCGCATTTATAAATGTAATTTATCGTATATTACTAATTCAGTGATGCATGATTCGTTTATTCATTAATCTTCATTGGGTAAATCTAATTCCAACCGCAATTTTTTGTTCATTAATTGATAATAAATAGTTTGCTCCTGTATCTTCTTCTTCTGTTCTACCAAAACTTCGTACTGCATTCTTGTAACATCTTCGGGCCTTATTCTTCTACGTTGACTACGATCAGTTGGAGTTCTCGCTGTTTTGGAGCTAAAATGTGTAACAGGTCAAGAGTAAATTCAATTTTACTGTAGTGCATTCGGGATAATACGGAAGCCAATTTAGGACTATAAATATATTTTTAAAATTTGATTAACAAATTTTCGAATTTGTTATAACAAATTTAATTCATTATAACAATTTCTTTCAAATTGTTATAACGATTTTAATCTGTTTTAACAAATTTGTTGAATTCATTATAACGAATTCAAAAATTTGTTATAACAAATTAAATTCCTTCAAACAAATTCCAAAGTTTGTTATAACGAATTAAATTCGTTTAATCAAATTCAATAATCAGAGCTTATAGAAAAATATATATGAATTCGATATAACGATTTGTGGAATTCGTTTTAACGAATTTAATTCGTTATAACAAATTATGGAATCCGATTAAATGAATTTAAATCGTTATAACAAGTTTTAGAATCTGTTAAAACGAGGTTAATTTCAACTTATGTTATCCGATATAACATAACTTGGAGCAGTTTACGCTTTATAAACCGCGAGAATTCGTTATATCGGATTCAAAAATATTTTTCGATAGGTCCTAAATGGGCATTCGTAGGATAACAATATTCATTGTAAACTGAATTACATTTTTATGATTTGTGGTAGCTTGTAAAGAATTTATATTAACAATTTATTTATTTACATATTTGGCTCCATGTTTGTCGTCGCAGTCGTAGTTGGCTCATCTGTCGCAGATACATGCACTTCCGCCGCCACGGTTACCAGATTCTGTGCTACATGTAGATCAGAACACTCATTTAACTCTCCTTCGTTGAGTTTATTGCTTGCTGTCGGAATGAGAAGTTCCGTAAGCATTGACACAGTTTGTGGTGATCCCAATACCGGTATCTCTATGTTGCCTTCGTCTGTTCAGAAAAAAAAAATTATAGATCTAATACAAAAAAGAAATTCTGCCGCTAATTACCCAGAATATATTTCAAATACTACAAAGTCCTTGGAGGGCTATAGACTGCATAAGGAGGGTGGAAAGGGGTTGGGTGGGTTGATTTTCAGAGTAAACGAAGAAGTAGCCTTAGACACCCCCCTTCCCCAATGAGAAAAACAAATCCCTTTTAATACTGTAAGAAAAGTGATCTTTTTTCAGTTAGAAAAAACATATGTCGATCCCACCCCTCCAATAAAATAAGATTTTCAGTTCTGTGCAATCTGTTTTCTTTTTGTGTGTGTCACTGTGTGTGTTGTGTTTGTTTGCTTGTCAAAAAAATGTCCAAGTCCTTCATTTCTTACAGCTGATTGTGGACTTTGATCCCCTGAAAAAAAAAACAACATGAATATGCCCCCTGAAAGTTAACAAAATTAACACATATGGCATAAAGAAAATTCCATCATTAGATAAAAAAAATCATGACGAAACCTTTTAATGAAATAAGGTAGACCACCAACTCAAATATTTCATGTAAGTAATGTGCTAAAATAGCTAAGGACCATCGTCGGAAACCCACGACCAATCTCGCATATACGCTTATATTAATTGTCCGTGGGTTTCAGACGATGAATTCATAAGGACACTTTTAATTGTCCATCACACGAAAGGTGGCGTTGTTAGTACGATGACGTCATTTTGTGAATGAATGTTGAGGGAGTTAGGACTGTTTTATTTTGCCTGTGTGTCGATCATAGTTGGGCTTGAAAGAAGAGACTCTTGTGGCTTTCTGTTTGGAATATTTAACTGAAACTAAACGAGGTAGAGGATTCTGATTCAGCATACCGATGCATATATTTTAGCTTTTCCTTGTGACGTTTACAAATTACTGCAGTGATATAAAAACAAAACAAAGGGAGAATACTGGATTATGTATGAAATGACTTTTCACAATGTTTGGCCGAAATAGTTTTTCACAGCTTTCAGCTTTAACTACTTTACTTTAGTGAGTGAAACCAAAATTTCTCTTATAAAGTTATGTTAAGATGTATTATCAATTATAGAATCAAATCAATCGTTGTCATTTGCACACAATAGAGTGATTGACTTGAGAAAACAATTAATTTATATACCTACTGCCCAATTCATAATTTGATGATAAAGGACCTCTTCGCAGGTATAGAAAATGTTTTGATATTATTACATTTAATTTATACTTTATATGATATTGATAGTTATTTTGGTGCATTTACACAATATTTCTTCTAGGGTATGTGTAACGTAATAGATCATTTTGCAACTTAATTCCGATTGAACGTGTATCTAGAATACATCACCTCACCCCCTCACCGAAAAGAAATAAGACCCTTACAAATCAGTCAAGTATAATTGCTTTTATTGGTCGATATAACATTTAATATACGCAATTCATTATTTTTTAACCTACAATACTACATTTTTTCTTAAAATCACAAAACGTGAAGGGGGGGGGGGGGCAAACAGCCTTTCAATTAACAACCCCCCCCCCCTTGCGCTATGCCTTTAATTAGTATCTAATATACTGTGTTTCTTACAAGTTAGGAACTCAAACCTACCAGATGCCTGAGTCTCGAATCCAGACAATCCAGTAAAGGTTGGAGAATCTTTATAGATGTCGATAATTTTTTCGCTAACCGTCGACAAAGGTTTGGCGCAGGGTCCTCCTCCCGTTCGCCTCTGTGAAAGTTTGTTGTTGCTAAATTCCTTTTTTGCCGTCTGGTGCATATTCGTCCATTTGGTTTTAATTTCTTTAGTTGTGCGACAGGAAACCCCTAAGGCATTAATTTGCTCAGTGATGTTGTCCCAAACTTTTTTCTTTTTCTCGTTGGTAACGCTGTTTGTGAGTTTGCTATTAATGATGTCAACATTTCTCTCCACTAGATCAGCTAAAAGTTGAATTTCACTTGAATCGAAATTTTTTCCCCGATTTCTATTGTTTTTAAATTGAATTCCATCAGTCATTGTGCAGCAGGAGTTTTTGATTTTCGATGAAATGACGTTTCTTTATGATTTATCCTTTTAGACGCTCGGAATGGGTTAAATGACGTAATTTTTTAATTTTTGCGTCATGATTAAAATGAGTTCTAATTTGGCGGATTTTTAAACTGGTTTTATTATAGGTTATTAGTAAACAAAGGAAACGCCCACGGAAGTGGTAACGCAATGCATTACGGGACATTTTTTAATGTTAATAGACCTTTAATGAATTCTTAAATATTTAATGATTCATTAAGTAATAAGACTTTAATAAAGGTTTTGTACAACACTGTAATAAAGGTTTTGTACAACACATTTTAATGACTATATCTATTAACTAATGTATATCATATCATTAAGAATTTAATGAATCATTAGGCAAATTGAACCAATAAATTCATTAAATTTAATGAACCGTTAAAACCTGTAATACATAAACAAAATACGTATGCTTTTTAAAATAGTTTTTTAATTGGGTATTTTGGGAATTTCGCCCATTAAACAGTCAGATCCAGTAAGTCCCCCCCCCCCTTGTTTGTAAAATTTTTTTCGTCATTCACTATTGAATAAATGACATTTTCATTCTCACATATATTTTTCCTGTCGTATTTGAAATAGAATTCTGAGCAAAACAAAACTGCGGTGAGCTGCTTGTATCTAGGAAATAGTGAGAGACATAAAGTAAGTTTTTCTTTTTAAAGCAAACTCTTATAAATTCCAAAGATATATGTCACCTCAAAGTACATAGAAGTTGAAAAATTTGTCTAATTAGATTATTTTTTGGAGACCCCCTCCCCGTGATTTGAATACTGTAGATCACTTAATTTTCGCGACACCTTATTTTCGCGAGATAGTCATTGCCTCTTAATAAGCGAGACAAAATTTTCGCGAATTGTGGTCATTGCTCTGTATAATCTTAAGGAATTTTATTATACGCGAGAATGAAATTTTCGCGAGCATACCGTCTCGCGTAATTACGCGAAAATAAAGTTCTCGCGAATAAAAAGTGATTTACAGTATTTGGAAACGATGATACATATATAGGCATCTATATTAATTGTTATAAATTTGAATAAATATTTTCAAAAATTGAAATTTAAGTAATATGTTGTGATTGTTTTGTATAAACATATAAATTTTATAGAGAGAGAGAGAGAGAGGAAAGAGAGAGAGAGAGTGAGAGAGAGAGATATTTGGTCTTAACCGATTCCGTCGTAGCCCTTCACTCTCCCTATGCATAAACCTGTGTCAAACAAATTTTAAAGTTTTAATTATTTAATATACTAGCTAGTGTTAGTAACGCTGCTGAGCGAACGGAAAAATGGAAAGAACGTTTTAAGGGTTTGAAACTGCGTGTAAGTTTGATACTAAATTTCGGTTTAATTCGCTATATAAAGTAACTTGGTTAATTGGCATTAAAACAGCAAAAGGTTTCCACTTTGTTTTGAGAAACTAGATTTTTCTTAATTTGTCAAAGATTGCAGGAATGTCCCGGGGCATCTTTGTATGGGGTACTCAGTTTGACTGCTAACGCCACTAAAAGAAACAAGACTGTAAATTATGTTTTACAGCTATAAAATATATATGTACTGAATTTTTTTAAAATTTATTATTGACAAATTAATATATTAAATTTATTTTATTAAAACAAAATGACCATATATTTGGTCCAAAATTATGTGTAGGCATTTGCCATTTTGCCTTAATGTACGCTACGCCACTGGATTCTTCTGCATTCAATAATCCAGAAGGGAAAAAAGAATTGGATTACATGGTCAGTGCCTACTGGTCCCTGCTGACAAAGCAGGTAACAAATTGTCTTCGTTTGTAAGGCTCATTTTATAAATTGTATTTTGGAAGAACTTGGATTTCCTTGAAACTTTGTGATCCAACTCCGCAAAGTTAATTTTTTCTGAGGAAGGAATTCTTCAAAAGCATATGTCAGTTTTGAATATTTTTAATATCCTAAAGAACAAAAACGAAATTGAATTACCATATCCGTGTTGGATTCCAAAACTTCATAAAACCCTTACAAAGAAAGATACATAACGGGTTCCATTAAATATTCAACCCTCACTAAGGTATAAACAGTACTTAGTGAAGGAGAAACCCTGAGAGTATTCAAGAAGTGGTGTAAATCAGATATGGATACTAAAAAATTCCAAGGAATTTTTAAACAATTTAAGATCACAAGCCTCTACCAAAATAAACAGCTTAAAAACTACGACTTTTCAACTTCATACACAACAATTCTCCCATCGTATCAAGCCACGGTCCAGAGTCCGCATGTAGCTCTCCAGAATGGGATACGGTGCCATTCCCCATGTTAAATTAAACTTCAGGCTTTTTGATATCATTGACAGCTGCTTTTTCAATAAAAATGGACCTCGTAAGTTGGCTTACCTGGTCATTGGTCATTTGCAAAAATTATTTTGTTAATAAACAGTCTGATTATCGGCCGCAGCAGCGGCCGATCTATTTGTGGTTGTGTTAAAAAGTGCACATGGGGAAATGACAAATGAGATGTTATTACAATGTATTTTATTAGTTCATTAAAATAATTCTCATATGATAACATGTATAAAATCAGGAGTAAAATATTATTAAAACTTGCTTTAAACTAAGTTTTAATCGATATTATGTTTCAATTTCCTTATCATTTCGCATCAGATAATTGATGATTTATGGTAAAATAAAAGAATTTAGAATAGGTACTCCCCATCCTGGTGTGTATAAGATACGAGAGGAAATAGTCATGATTTTCCGGATATTAATGACTGGTAAAAGTGCATGGTGAATAAAAATAATTTAAAAGTTGTTCAACTAGTAAAAAATTGTTTGAATATACTACAGCTGCGAATGACACGAAGATTATTTTTCTACATTTTGCACCGCGCCATGCAGCATAGCCTACACTGCAAAAACCATATGGGCACGTGTTATCACGTGATAAAAATTCAGGGTATCAACATGTGGTTAATCTTCAGAGGCCTACATCTTCATTTTGATCACAATACTTTCTCATATTAATCATTTACTTTTTTACATCGATAAATCCATTGGATGAGCAATTGCGCATGCACAAATATATCTATTTAATTTAAAAAAAAATTTTTTATTTATTTTGCTTTGAAGACGGCCTGGAAAAAAAAGATCACTATTTCAGCTTTGAATATCTTCTGCTTTCCCTGCATGAATGCTTTTTTAACATTGTGAAAGCACTTTTTTGAAATGCTAAAAAAAATTTTAACGACCGATTTGATGCTTTTCATCAATTTTACTTGTATTCTTAAGTTGACATGAAAGAAGTGCTTGAGTTTCTGATTGACAATACATGTTTTTTTCTGGATGCTTACTCCTCCATGGCACCTGATTCCACCTCTGGTGTTTTGGATGTCATGTTTGCTCTGCTGCTATTTTGTATTGTTTTATGGACTTTTTCATCATGAATACTGTTCGTTATCTCCATATGTTTCACCCACAGGACTTTGGATCGCCTTTAAAAAAATGTGTGTTAAAAATATATAGGTATGGAACTCTTACATTGAGTACCCAATTTCGCTAATAAAATATTTCTTAATCAAATGCTCTAAAATTTTACTTTCTATTTAAATCTATTCATCATCTACCAAAGCTCATTCCGAAATTCCATATACTTCGCGAGATATTTATATCCACGCAACAAGTTGCGTGAGGTATAATGTTTTTGACCCGTCCGTCAGTCAGTCAGAGTGTCAGTCAGTCCGCTGCCCACAATTTTATCAAACTTTGCAGATATTTAGTTCACAATGTATACATATGCATATTACCAGAAAATTCCGATTCCTTTATTTTTTCCAGGAATTTCCACAATTTTCAACTTAGATATTTGGCCGTATCTTGAATATAGAGATGAACACATTGTAAGCGCAACTCCTCTAAAACCGCAGCACATAATTTCGTCAGTCCTTGCAGATATTTAGGACACAATGTGCATATTACCAGGAAATTCCGATTCCTTTAATTTTTCCAGGAATTTCCGCACTAAAAACTTAGTATAATAAATATCTACCATTTAGCAAATAAATGACTGACAATTTTGATGAGAAAAATAGTCAGCTTACCAGATCTACGTCTTATTAAAAATTTAAAAGAAAGACAAGTTACGAATAAGAGTGTTCAGTTAGAGACATGTCTCACGCCGTTCACCATTATTCAAAGTATCGGGAGAGGGAAATTCAAAATCTTTGTTCCTCTTCACCCATAGACGCTATATCCTAATTGGTAAGCAGTTTCAGAGAAGAATTTTAAGCTGAAAATGTTCTAATGTTCACACTATGACGGATAAATACAGATAGCAATAGGTCATCTTGGCACAGTGATTAGGGCATCAGCTCCAGGGTCGCGAAGGAGTCAATCTGGGTTCAAATCCCACTGCGGGACGTGCTGGTCGGCTCTTCGTATGAGACCATATAAACTGGGGTCCCGTGTCGCAGTAGCTGCTGGCACGATAAAGATCCCTCCCTGTTCAATGGCCCCGAGTGCCGAGTATAGGATAAATCTAGAGGAAATTTGTTTTGAGGGATTGTCCAAATTTATATTCATGTCAAAGAAGGTGCACAGAGCCTCCACTACATAAGCTTTGAGAAAGGACAAAAAGTCCGTATTCTGGTTGTTATTGTTTTTGACATCTTCTTTGACATTTTCCCTTTTCCTCAACACTCGCTCACCTTCAATAGTACCTTTGTCACTGCCGCATTTGTTGTACAGTTGGGCAGAAATCAGTTTTAAAAAGTCCATGGCAGTATGCCATAACTCAAAAGTAATAGGAGAAAGGCGATCAAATTTTTTTTTGGCAGAAAAACTACCCGATTTGAGACTTTTGGCCCCAGAGAACCTTTCGAGTGTGAGGTGACCCCCACCAATATGAAATGGTCTAGCATTCAGTGGCAGAACTTTGGTGGACATAACAAAATTTTTCAGTTTGTAAAGCTGAGAATACTGACCTAGTAAATGTTTGGGCTGCCCCTCGTAGAGGAATGTTAAGTGGGGAAGGAAGGTCTTGGCTATTCCTGAAATGAGGACCTTGTAATTGTCTTTTAATTTTCTTTCATCGTATGCTGTCGGTAGGAAATGGGAAACACCAAGGTATCTTGTCCTCCCCTGTGGAACATCTAGCAAATCTGGGAAAGTTAATGTCTGAATGATAAGACAAGATGCAAACCAATTGCAAACTTGAGGTTTTGAATCTTGTCTTTCAATCTTGACACCAACAGTAAAATTAACATTATCCCCAATAAATCTAAATGATTTCCCTGCATGCAACAATGCTATTACTTCATTGTTAAAATGCCCCCCAATATCATCAAGTAGTCTGGAACATGCAGCAGGGGATGTTGAAACACCTAATTTCTGTAATCTGTCATAAACCTTTTCATGGACCTGCTCCCCCATTGAGACTGTACTAATAACTCTTTGCTCATGAAATCTCGATGTCATTAGAATGCTGTATATAAGACTTAATTTTGGAAGGAGGAAGTAGAAGGTTTTCCTATTCGGTTCCTAGGAACTGCTACTGCTAGTGGGAATTTGAGGAGATCTGGTCGACACTGACTCATTTCCTGCATGACATTCTGAAATGAAAATTATTTAAGGTCATCATAATTTTTGCTGATACATTTAGTTGATGCATTCAACTCCATTTCCATTGATAATTTTCTTGAAAATTCTTATTTAAATTCTGCATCATGAAGTAAATAGTAAACAAATCCCCCTTTGTTTTGCAGTTTAAAAAACATTAATACACTCCGATTTTTGACCACAAGAAAACATAAAATCTGTCCGAAAGAGAAGATTGTATTGATTTTTCTGCTTCAATAGTGGCGTCCGAGTTTTTGAAAGTTGGAAGCTGCTCCATTTTCAGATGTGTCTGTGGTTCCAGACTGGAAATGAATGAAACTGAATAAACTAGTATATCCTTTTGATCTACAACTGCATAACAAGCATAACAGATGAATTTTAAATATAAGAGTGCAACAATTATCATTAGATATATTCAATGGATATAAATTACTACTTAAAATGCAGATACAATATATTACATATACTTTCCTCCTTTTACTCCAGAATAAAAAAAAATATGTTTAAAAACTGAAAAATGTATTGTTTTAACTTACGGTACATGCAATCAATCTTGCAAACAATGATGATGGTGAAATTTTCATGAGAAGTTGATGATGACAGGAACTTTTAACTCATGTCGGACAAAATGCAGGTTTTTGATGCCATAAGAATGTCATTGAAATACAAGATCTATAAAATCACTGTATTGACAAAGACATGCCACAAGCATCTGCATGTGGGAAACCTGACCACAGAAACGGGCATCTCAAGATTCAAAAACCTGTATTTACATATGCAGAATATTCATAACATTTAATGCCACCGATGCATTAATTTACCCAAGATCCCACATACCATTAAAAAACACCTGCAGTGAATCCACAAAACTGAACAAGAGGCCCATGGGCCCACCCGAGCTTTGACCATGCTATTCTTAACCAGATTTCCCCCTTGTAATACCTATTGTGACCCCATCGTATCCAACAGGTCATAATTTGGAAAATACCCCAGGGTGCTTCCACATAGGTTTCAGCTTTTCTGGCAAAGAAGCTCTTGAGAACAAGATTTTAAAAGTTTTTCCCTATATTTTATATGCAGAACTTTGATTCCCTATTGTGGCCCCGCTTAACCCCCCGGGGTCATGATTTGAACAATTTAGAATCTACACTACCCCAGGATGCTTCCACATAAGTTTCAGCTTTTCTGGCCCAATGATTCTTGAGAAGAAAAATTTTAAAGATTTTTCCTATATATTTCTATAGCTTATGTTTCAATAAATCCAGATTCAGTGATTTACAGAGAGAAACACTTGTATAAAGGTTAACAAAGATTTATTACATAGCATAAATAAATCAGTCATAGTGAAGTACAATATTATAAGTCTAGGGGATGATGTATACCTACTCGCTGTAATGTTAGTTGAATACTGTGGTCTGGTCGTTGCAAACGTCACGGTGGTCCAGCCGTCAACAGACGTACGGGCGTTGTCCAGAGCGGCCTGACACACGCGCAAAGTCGGCAACAAACCCGACGTTAATGTAATATAATAATAATATAATAATAGCATAATATTACACAGCAGGATATTACAATTCATATTGATACATACATTGTAATAAATAACAGTGATTTAATAACACATGTATAGACACTAACATCATCCACCGTTACACCCCTCCCCTCTTAAGACATAATGTATGCGACGCATACATTATTCTCATGATATAATAACATATATACATATCACATAACTTGTATTTCATGTACCTAAAGTCATATAAATATTTAGTTATAAACATATAATGATGAATAAATATGTGAAACAGTTAATGTTTCTCAAAATATAAATATTGAATAATTTAACACAGTTCTGTTATACACAGCAAGAACACACACGGAGACTCACAATTCTGGAAAAAGAAGACTGGCAGATTTTAGTTCCAGAAGCTCCTTCCGCAGACGAAAGTTCTCCGCCTAAGTTTCCAGCGTCTCTCCCTCTCGGCCAACAGCGCAGGTGATGAAGATACAAGCAACTGAAGTTTGGATTCTGTTATCTGGCGGTGTTGTTGAACGGAGATGGACAGCGTGTCTAGCCACAGCAGGTACGAGTGTAACTCTTCCTGGGTCTCTAGCGCTGCAGGAAATTGAAATGGTGGAAAGTCCTGACGGCGGGTCTGGGTCGAGACGTCCAGGGGAAGTACAGCAGCAGGGTGGTCCCGACTGGTACTCCAGCAGGGACAGGACACGCTTCCTTGGAGGAGGACACGGACTGGAGGGCTCCACACAGGAAGGAACAGGATCATAAAGGACAGGAGGACTCGGGTCAAAAGATGGTAACGAGGCTGACGATGACTTATCAGATGAAGAAGAAACAGATGTTACTGGGTTTGTCTCAGTTTGGCAAGTCCTGCCATAGTATATGAAGCATCCTGGGTTAATGTAACCCTTTTCCCTGCATAACGCTGTCTGAACATTTGAGGACATCAATATTCCTCTACAAGTATCCATAACAATTTGTTGTCGGACAGAAAATCTACCTGGTAACCTCAATATACCACGAAGACCTCACAATTCCGCAATTATAATCGAGTTATTAAAATTTATTCCATTAATTCGGAAAGGGAAATTCGATTTCCCAAACACACACACGGGTTCACCGTCAGCTGTTGTTAAATTGTCTGCGACGTTTGCCAAGATCGGTCTGATCAGTCTCATACATCTCCCTCGATAATGGAGACACTGATGAGCCGGTATCAATGAGCAAATTTGCGCTCACACCACCAATCTCAACAATAGAAAACCAACTACTCTGAGAGATTGCCGACAACTTTACAAAAGAGGACCTTGTCAAATTTTCAGTTGTTAAATTGTTGTAGGCTAGGCTTTTGGCCCCGAGCTCAGCCCCATTTAGTTTAAATCTTCAGATTTTTAGACAGAGTCCGAAAATGTAACCTTTCTAGGACTTGATCAAGTATGGGTGTTTTTGACTTTGGACAGAATTTACTAATGTGCCCGGTTTGGTTGTAATTGTGACATTTGACAACTTTCTTTCAATCGCGAATTTCATTTTGCGTACGGCGAGAATTTATTCTGCCATTTTCGTTGTCCCTTTCTGTTAATTTTTGAATAGATTTTTGCATCATAGCGAGCGATTTTTCTAAGTCCAAAAGTCTTTTATTTTCGAGATTATTAGACTCGTTTGTTGCTTTCAGCGCTCGTTTGTTGCTTTCAGCGCTCGAACAGACTGAATTATAGTATCTTTTAGTTTGCGAGAAGCATTATTTTGGACTCCTTCAAATGCCTCGAATTGTAGGACAAGAGATATAGCCCTGTCCAAGGCGGTAGGATGTGCAAACTGCACATGTTTCGTAATTTCTTGACTACTTAATCCGTTAATGTACTGTTCAACAACGATACTCTCACGAAGTGAAACAGGTACCGTCGGAAATGGGCGATTAGCTAGTCTTTTTAAGGAGTAGCCATAGTCGGGTGCTGTCTCTCCTAGAAGTCGTTTCCGGTTCCGGAACTCGCAACGGAAGGCAGTCTCGCGCTCCGAGGGATTGGATCTTTGCGTTAGAACTGATTTGAGAGATTCGTAATTTGTTAACTGATCGCGAGTCAGATCACCGAGAATTCGCTGAGCAGCTCCCCGTAAAATCAACGAGTTGTGCCGCTTTTTCGCTTCCTGACCATTCATTCCAGAGTGACTCCTGTTCAAAATGGCAAATAAAATCTGCCCATTCCACGTGTTCTCCAGTAAAAAGATCTGGTTCTTTTTCTTTTCATTGTCTACGTTTTTGATCTAGATAGTAATTATTTGCATTAGATTGACCAGGCCATTCGAACTTTCGCGCATCTGTTGGAAACGTGTTTGTTAAAATTTTATTTTATCAAATGACATTCAGAATTCTGAAAATTGTTCACATTGTTGGGCACGTTTTTCATTGGTTCAAAAGAATTTTGAACAGGAGATCTTTGATCATTTCGATCAAAATAATTCCGGTAAGGTACTCGAATTTCTGAGTCTGATGGACAGACCGACTGCGCGCCGTATTTAATCTTTTCCACTCTCGACCCTGGACTGTAAGGACCATTTGGGGAGGGGTAAATTATTGAACTTTGATGCCAATCTGACCATCTCGGATATTGAGAAATTTGACATTATCATGACCGCATTTTGAGAAAAAGTAATTTTCTCCTTCATTTTCAATTTTATTTCCCGGTACAAAATATTGCATTTTGTTTGTAACCCTTTGAGGAGTTTAATTTGTTTCAAAATTCGACACCACATTTCGATTTTGAATATTTGTCATAGGTATACTACAGTGCCGTGCCACAAGTGTTTCACGTTTTCGTGACGTTGCAAATTCTAAGTGCATTATCTTACGGTAAAATAAAGTTTACTTACAAAAAAATACCACTGAAGATGATACCTTGAAACTTTCAATACTTTGTAACATGACCCATGGCTTTTAGAACAGCTTGTATTCGTCTAGGTATGGTTCCGTAGAGACACTGTATATAGCCTGGAGTCAACGAATCCCAGATCCGCAACACAGCATTTACAAGTTCTTGTTTGGAGTTAATCTGGTGTTGCTCTCGCCCTAGTCTGATTTTTTATCATTCTCCAGGCATTTTCTATCATATTAATATCAGGAGATTGCGATGGCCAGTCTAAACACGGAATATTATTGTCATTTTTTCAATTTTTAGCCCGTTCAGACATGTGACATGGGCAATTGTCATCTTGAAAAATGCAAGAATTACCAAAATGTTTCGCGATAACTTACTATAAATGATTGTCCAATATATTTATATACTTCTCTGTATTTAAATTACCATCAATGGGGGTTAGGGTACCAACGCCAGAATAGGAAATACAGCCCCAAAATGAGACGGTGATACAGACGCCGCCATTACGCACTGAACGCAGTCATAAACACTCGGGCCTCCACTTTTCATCTGCTTTCCTCCAAACGTACACACGTTGATCAGACCCAAGAACAACTTGTGTTTCATCAGAAAATATTATATTTTTCCACTGATTATCTACAGTTCAATTTCCATGGTTTTTACACCAATCAATTCGTCTTTTTCTGTTGACAGCTGATATTGTGAGGGTTTTCGCTACTTTATGTCGTGTGTAACTCAACAAATGTAATTTCCTCTGGACAGACCGTTTAGAAACTGGACAAAACACAGAACGATTAAATTCTTCTGTTAAATCTCCTAAATTTTGCCTCATATCTCGAAGAACTAACCTCTGGACACTAGCTCATCTTTTTGGGTGGTGGGTCATTTTCGGTACTTTTCCGTGTTGCATAACGTTTCAAAAACTTTGATATGGTAGATCGATCATGTCCAGTTATTTGTGCTATTTCAACCTTTTTCCTACCCTCTTTATCTAAACGTAGTATTTGTTGTTTTAGAGCGCTTGTCATTTCTCGGCGATTTGAAGCCATGTTTTGTTTACGTCTGCTACTGTTATAAAAATAGACCCGCGTGCGCAGGGGAACTCCCGTATGACGCAGATAAGCTCAATATACTACTGTCTAAAATTAGTCGGGATCGACATCGTATTTACAGAAATATTTACAAGAATGCAACTATGAAATATTTTTTCAATAAAAGCGGGAATAAAAACGTGAAACACTTATGGCACTGCACTGTATGTGCAAAACAATTTTCCCTGGTTCGACCAAAGTAATATGGATCGTTGTTATCTCCCCTTTCTGTATCCCAGTATCCGTTTTGTGCCACGTGATCGCCTCGATTGAAAACATGCTGGGAAGCTGAACTGTTTTGTGACATTTTGTTATAAGGACTGGACATATTATCACTCAGATATGGGTCAGAATTGTTGTGAACATTTCGTTCAATTCCTACATTGTGATGGTTTTCGACCTTCGTTTGAAAAACCCCATAGTTTTCTTGTCGGCGTGGTACAGCGTTTGGCCTAACATTACAAGAAGCATGAACTTCATTATTTTCCACATATTTAGTAGGTATGTCAAAACAGTCATTGTCTGATCTTTGTACAAAAGTTGGACTGTCAGAAATGATGTCCGCATCGTAGAAATTGTGCTGATTTTTATTTCCTTGAATTTTGTTGGAAATATTTCCATTTCCCTGAGATCCGCTCCTTACATCTTCACTTTTTTGTGCTTCCGGTTCATGAAAGCTAAACCACTGTCTAACTTTGTTCGACAAATTACTTAAAGTGTTGACCCTATCTATATAAACCGTAAAAGAAAAGATAAATAGAAAAAGTTTTTCTTTAGATGCCTCTTAAAATTTTTAACATAATTTCTTGATACGTTTTTTTTTCAAAGTCCGTAACGTTCTCAACTGTAAATCACCGGACGAGCCCCCAAAATGTAACGGGAAAACTATAGCTTATGTTTCCATAAATCCAGATTCAGTGATTTACAGAGAAACACTTGTATAAAGGTTAACAAAGGTTTATTAAATAGAATAAATAAATCAGTCACACTGAAGTCTAGGGGATGTTGGATACCTACTCGCTGTAATGTTAGTCAAATATTGTACTCTGGTCGTTGCAAACGTCACAGTGGTCAGGCCGTCAACAGACGTACGGGCGTTGTCCAGAACGGCCTGACACACGCGCAAAGTCGGCAACGAACCCGACATTAATGTAATACAATAATAGCATATTATTACACAGGATATTACAATTCATATTAATACATATACATGACTAGATACATTGTAATAAATAAGAAGGATTTAATAACACATATATAGACACTAAATCATCCACCGTTACACTATGTAAAACTTTGATTCCCCATTATGGCCCCGCCAAACCGCCGGGGGTCATGATTTGTACAATTTAGAATCTACACTACCCCAGGATACTTCCACCTAAGTTTCAGCTTCTGACCCAGTGGTTCTTGAGAAGAATTTTAAAGATTTTTCCTATGTATTTCTATGTAAAACTTTGATTCCCTGTTGTGGCCCCGCCAAACCCCGGGGGTCATGATTTGTACAATTTAGAATCTACACTACCTCAGTATACTTCCACCTTAGTTTCAGCTTTTTTAGCCCAGTGGTTCTTAAGAAGACGATTTTTCCTATATGTTTCTATGTAAAACTTTGATTCCCTATTGTGGCCCCGCCCAACCCCCGGGGGTCATGATTTGTACAATTTAGAATCTACACAACCCCAGAATTGTCCTTACCCAAGGATGCTATTTCCATGTCAATTGCATTACGTCATAACCTATGATGACAGCTGCGCTCAAGATAAATAGTACACGCCTCCTAGTTTCATTTTATTCCTGATTGATCGGTTGTACAGCAGACTATTTCCATGTCAATGTTTAAAAAAGAGTTGACAAATCACACAGAGGGGGCGTGAATTGTTTACGCTGGGCGCATCTGTCGACAAAAAGATTGTGACGTGATGCAAAACGGCACACTTTACTGGAATTGATAATACTTGTTATTTCATACTTTGTATTTGCATCACTACAGAGTGAAACATATGTCTGTGAAAACTGATTTACTAAAGTATGCATGCTGTCCTGCGTAGATTCAAAGTCCTCCATTAAATTCTTTACATTTGTAATTTTGCAACGGCACATCTGGGCTATTGGACAAATTTCATACATATAAATAAACCTGATGCTGAGAATGAATTTATCTCAAAACTTGTCCATTAAATTCTGCCTATTTGTTAAATCATGTATGACTTAGAAAAATATTTACATTTTTCTGCATTTTAGAGTTTAAGAAGTACTTGAATGGCAAAAAGAAAAGTTGTTAGAATGTTGTCATTTATAATTTAATTTTCTCGTAAAAATGCAGTATTGACACAGCAACACATACTGATATGCAATCCTTGTATCAGTAACATAGACCTCCAACGTCCCTGTTACTTATTATGTTTTTAAGATTGTGACAGACATATGGACAATAGGGCTGGGTATTGAAAGAAATTTTTCGATACGATACATATTGCAATACAGAGGTGCGATATGCGATACATATTGCCGATACAGACAAATGAGAATACACTATTTTTTGCATGTTTTTTTTAAAGAGGTGATAGTATTTTTTTATTACAGCATAAATTTACAACAATAAAACATTTTAAATCCTTGTTTTTTTTTATTTTCTGAATGGACAAGTATATGAAAGATTAATGTTATTTGCCCATATTTTTCTTCTGAAAAATCAAGGCATCGATCCACTTAGTCAGGTTTCAAACAAGCCCTTGCGCATGTAAATATGTAGCCACTGATGCTAAATACTCGTTCTGAAACCACAGACGACGTCACAACATTGACCTGTTTGACTGTGTTGATACTTCACTTGACGTCGTATTCGTGGAAGTAATGGCAGATAAAATATTTTACCAAATTGCTTTGAGTTAAATAAACTATGACTTAAAAATTCTGATTGATATCTTATTATCGGTTTACATTCCATGACTTTTTTTTTTCGACGCGCCAACTCACCTACCGGAATTGCCTCCAGGTTTCACAGTAGCAGACAGGTCAATGTTGCGATGCCGGCTGAGATGGGTAATAATATATAGCCTCGTTGTTCCACCAGAACTTGCGACTTCTTGTTGACAAATATAATTACATTTTGCCTTTTTGCTGCTAACTTTTAGCGACCCTACACTTTTGACATGTTTACATGCGTTTAAACGATTTTAGATAAGTCGTTCGTAATATTAGTCACTTTGACGTTTTTCTTTCTCTTAATTAAACGTTGAAATAATCGAGCAATACGCAAGCATCTCTGTATCGGTTATCGTATTGCTAACAAATATCGATATATACCGATTACCGATATATTGATCCAGCCCTAATGGACAATAAAGGTTTTATTTCAGTATACATAATAAATCCTTTTTAAACTTTCATTTGTTACCCGTTCTTGCTGTATCGAAGGTTTTGTTCAAATCGTCAGCACATTCCTACCAGAATTTCATTGTGCTGGCTCTGGGTATGCCACCAGCTGCTTTTACATATTTCTCTGAAAATTCTTTTCCCTGAACATTCTATGGAGTTCTTGTCTGTAAAATTGTTAATTTTTTGATACAAATATATGTCGGTGAACATATTATATAATGTGACAAGTGTATATTATATGAATTTATGATTAACATGTTTTAAATCGCAATGAACACCTGAATTAGAATATAAAGTGATAATTTGAAAATTATACTTTAACAATTAAAAAAAATATATTTTAATAATTAATACACTCATAGGTCTTTTGTTCCCTGTATTGGTGTTTCGCCAGTGGGTGAGGATCTCGCTCTCTTTTCTGCCATTTTCTTCAGATCTTAAAATAATGTTAATCTCAAATTCAACAGCTGGAGTATTTGTCTTAAATAATTCATAATAACCAAGCTTGCAAATAAACACTTTATAGATGCAGTGTATTTTCGTGGTAAAAACCAGAATTAATTTATACTGAAATAAAAAAGGAAAACTTTGACTATACTCGTGTATTTCACCATGTCAATAGCAACAAAAAACAAAAACAAAAGGGTTCCATTGATTACAGCATTTTTCTCCAAAACGCTCTTATAAAAAAAGCTTAATTGCTGTGTAAGATGAAAAATCATATTTTAAAATCTAAGAACGAACACTCTTTTTTGTGATGAACATACATTGTATAGAATGCTGACCATGATGCAAAGATATTTAGATATCTTAGATGTCCGTCCGTCTGTTTGTAATCTTTTCACATTTTCGACTTTTAAAGAACCACTTGGCCAATTTTAACCAAACTTGGTACAACGCATCCTTGGGTAAAGGGGAGTTTAAATTGTAAAAATCAAGGACCAAGTTCCTTTACAAGGTGAGATAATCAAGAAAAGACAAAAATAGGGTGGGGTCATTAAAAAATCTTCTCAACAACTACTGGGCCAGAAAAGCTGAAACGTATATGGAAGCATCCTGGGGTAGTGTAGATTCTAAATTGTTCAAATCATGACCCTCGGGGATAGGGAGGGTCCACAATAGGGAATCAAGTTTTACATTGAAATATAAAGGAAAACACTTTAAAAATCTTCTTCTCAAGAACTACCGGTCCAGAAAAGCTGAAACTTATGTGGAAGCATCCTGAGGTAGTGTAGATTCTAAGTTGTTCAAATCATGACCCCCAGGGGTAGGGCGGGGCCACAATAGGGAATCAAATGTTTTACATAGAAATATATAGAACGAATCTTTTAAAATCTTCTTCTCAAGAACTACCGGGCCAGAAAAGCTGAAACTGATGTTCTTGATATACCCCGTAATTAATTGAACTTAATAATTCAGAGTCTACATTTTGCTCAATGACTAATACGTTCTATTTCCACTATTGAAGAGTTATAGTTCTTAGTGCGCTCTTTTGTAAAAAAAAAAAAAAAAAAAAAAAAAAGGCGGAGAATGTACAAATCTCTCGGGATTTCTGGGACAAACGTAACATAAACATGTAAACAACATGTTGAATGTCGACGAACAAATCCTAACAAAATGCATATGAAATATTTTGCTGTTGTGAACTTTATTTATATCACGAGTAGAGATGACAACAAAAGACTACTAACTTTCCATGTCATCAGAACTTATTTGCATATTCAGGCAAAATTATCTTAATTGTTGACATATATTTTTTGCATGTCAATATAATGTATCATTCATGTGCGTGTGTGTGTGAAGGGGGGGGGGGGGGTATACCATCAAAGATGTGCGCTATTTAATCTAAGGATTATTTCAGTGTACCTGAATGAAAAACAACTAATACTAAACTTAAGTTGGACCGCTGTCTCGGTAAAGTCACAGATTTGAAGTACTGCTTTTCAAGGTAAAATCAGTCACCATTGTGGATGATACTGTACAATACATGCAAGTGTAGGAAGTTGATTGTTTTGTTGGCCTAATAAAGGAATTACCTGTGACATTTTATAACATATTAAAATGTCAAATTATGAAGCAGAAGACGCAAGACCGCAGCACCAAATTAACATATAAATTAAGATTATGCACAAGTTATCAAAATGTATCCATTTTAACATACATTTTACCAAGCAAGTATTAGCTATGGAACGACCATTAGATTCGTCGGTGGGGGGTCAAATTTTGGAAACCAGCTGTCCTCCAAAATGTTAAAAATAATTAATCTGTCTTCTATTAAAAAATAAATTTTATAAGAATCAGTCACAGACCAGTGCTTTCACGACACCCCCCCCCCCCCCAATATGAGTTTTGGACCTTGATTCTTGTTTTGTTTTTTGATTGTCAAGACTTTTTTCTGTGAAATAAATAATCTGTCCCTCACCGACATGGAAATAAATAATTTGACTCGAAAAATCTGTCAACCTGTCATTCCCCTCGGAATCGCATAGTCGTCCCCTAACTTACTGATATACATGCATCTTTCTGACCTTTTGACGAGCCTAAATGTTTAGTTGCATCGAAATGAAAGTTAAATTAATCTAAGAACATAGTAATTCAGACAAGGGCTCTTATATAAGTATCTTTAATTACAATGAGGGCTATATTGTCCCTGTTGGAGAAATACAATGTATTTTATTCCTCCTTCCCATCCCGTCTGAAATATTGTAATAGCAATTGACCCTTAGTACAACCACGTGTTAACTTTGATTTACGTTTTTTTAAGGTATCTTGCATCGTACGGTTTTATAATTTTTATCGCTTTTATTACCAACATGTTTAGAGTATAGTCGTTTTTGTTGTTGTTTTTTTTGTTTGTATGGTATTTAACGTCTCTCTCGAGAATTTTTGACTCATATTGAGATGCTACCATTTGCCGATGGAGAGCTGCAAATTTGTCCCAAACTCTGCACTCAGGACCATTAAGCAGGGAGGGATCTTTTTCATGCCAACACCTACTGCGACACGGGACCTCGGTTTCTGCGGTCCCATCCAAAGACCGGTCCCCACTTCTCACAGTGGGATTCAAACCCGCGATGTAAGAATGAGCTCCTTGCTTCGCGACTCAAGAACAGACGCTTTAACCACTGTGCCACGCTGACGACTCTTTGTTTTTTGTATTCGGACACCTGAGTAACAGGTGCCCGACATATCGATGTTTGTCTATAGACGTCATCGTTTACAATTGAACTTATTTTCTTGAATAACATATTTTCTTGAATAATATTCAGGGGAAATGTCTTCAAAATTATATGGTAGCCCGTGTTGTGCAGTGGGATAGAGCATCGGCTCTGGAGTCGCGAAGTTAGGAGCTCATTCTTAGAGACATTGGCAATGATTCTGGCTTTAGAATAGAATTTTCAAGATTTATGAACATGTTTAATGGTACCAAACATGTTTAATTCTGGTTCATTTAACCCACCAAGCCAGCCTTCCTTTTTAGATTTTGTCGAATCGATGCTTTCACAATCTCAATCAGAGTCGATGCATTTCCTATGTACAATGTTGATAAAAAGGAGTTGGATAATTTTTAACCATACGATTTCTCTAAAACCCTTTTTTTCATAGACCTTTTGAATTAAATACATGAATTAAATACATTGTGTATCCTTATGTTCGATGACGTGTATATATTTTGGCTGAAAATGCAAAATATAGAAACAAAACACAGAAATTCCAGCACTGTTCTTTAATTTTGAGTTACTTCCCTTAACATCTAATTATAATCCACAATGGTCAAGAGTTTCTATCATGTTTTTTACATAATTGGAAAAAAATTGTCATAAATGTATTTGCATGGATTTATTATAACTTGTATTCATATTTAGGGGACGACCATTTGATTCTGATGGGGGGGGGGGGGGGGGGGGGGGCAAATTTTTTTGAGACGGATTATTTTTTTTCATGCCTGTCAAGGACAGACTATTTATTTTCAAGATTATCGAGGGCACATTATTTATTTTCTTCTTTGTCTTACGGTACCTTGATCGAGTGATTCTAAAAGACTAATCATTCATATACCATAGGCGGATTCAGGATGGGGGGCGTGTATAACTTCGTTCAGGCAAGAGGTCGGGGGCCGCCTTAAGGTCCCCAGTGGGTCCTGGGCGAAGCACTGGTGGAGGTCAAGGGAGGGAAATTCCCCAGAAGCTCTTGGGTTTCCGGGTATTTTAAGAGAAAAACCAGGACAATTATTGTGGTATTAACATTATTAATATTGTTGTGAGGTGTGTTGTATCATCATGTATATTATTAGTAACATTAAGTTTCTTGAGCATTCCAGAGTGGTCAATATGTTTGGTCATTTTTTCTAGAACATTCTTGAACTTTGTTTATGTCTAGAACTTTCCAGGAATATCATGTATTTACAATTTCTAGAATATTCTAGATTTATAATACTGTATAAATACCCTGTCAATTCGATGCATAAAGAATTGTCGTATAAGCATCATTGAGGTATTACTGGGATATATTTTCACTGGGACATTGTGTGCAGCAACGGACGCTCTGATGTATGTATTTTTAGATTTTTGCTAAGTTTGTACTTAATGATTTGTATATTACTGTAAATAAATTATTGTTAAGTTTAAACTGTGTGATTGATCTTTGCTGGCATTTAGGGTTATTCTGACCCATAACAGAATTGGGGGCTCGTCCGGGATATAGAATTTCTTGCACTTTTGCAGTTCATTGTCAGAATTTTGTTAATTAAATTGTTAAATTTGACTATAAGCCAGCAAAAATCAACATGGTATTTTCGGTCACAAACTTTCTTAGTTCGCCAAGTGTTCAGGTTTTTGATACGTTAAAAAAGGATGACTTGATCGCATTAGGTTTGCATTTTGGGTTAGATGTTAAATCCTCTCAGAGAAAGCAAGACATTAGAATTAAGGTTGCAAACAAACTAGTAGAAGAAAACATCTTTGAAAAATACGATCTTCCAGAATATACAGTTAAATCAGAGTTAGGCTCTTACAAAATGGCAGAATATCAGTTTCAATTAGAGTTAGAGAAAATGCGATTACAAAGAGAAAAATTAGAAAGAGAAGAGCGAGAAAGAGACAGAGAAAGAGAAAGAGAAGAACGAGAGCGTGAACGAAAATTTGAATTAGACAAATTAGAAAGACAAGAGCACTTTGAGTTAGAGAAATTAAGATTACAGCACAAACCAGAACCCTCATTTGTCAAGAATGAATTTGATGCAGCAAAAAATATTAGATTAGTTCCAAAATTTCAAGAAAAATCTGTACACAAGTATTTTCCCCAATTCGAAAAAGTCGCAGAAAATCTTAAATGGCCACAACACGTTTGGTCAACAATGTTACAAAGTGTACTGGTTGGCAAAGCAGCTGAGGTATACTCTGCACTAGGGGTAGCTGAAAGTTCAGACTATGAGAAGGTCAAAGAAGCAATATTAAAAGCATATGAATTAGTACCTGAAGCGTATAGACAAAAGTTCAGAAAGTATAGAAAGTTTGATAATCAAACATTTGTTGAATTTTCACGAGAGAAAGAAGATTTATTCGATCACTGGTTTAGATCTAAGAAACTTGATAAAACTTTTGCTAATTTGCGCCAAGTCATCCTGGTAGAAGAGTTTAAGGAATGTGTTACTCAAGATTTGAAAACACATCTAGAAGATAAGAATGTGAAAACTCTTGAAGAGGCAGCAGTCATATCTGATACTTATGCTCTGTCTCATAAAAAGAATTTTGTATCAAGATCTCAGACTAGCAGTAATTCTACAAATTCAGACACATATAAAAAGAGTGGTTCAGGGTCTCAGTCTTTCACAAGTTCCCAGTCTCCATCCCAAGGTGGTTCTAAGTCCGGTCCAGGACGTTTTGAAGGATCTTCTGGAATAGGGTCGCTTCCTACTTGTAGTAATTGTAAGAAAAAAGGTCATCTGATCAGTGAATGCTTTAAACTTAAGAGAAAAAATGACTTTGATAAAACTCAACCACATGCTTGTGCGGCAGTTAGAGGAGATAGAGAAGCCTTAGTTTCGATTTGTTCTGACACTCCTGATGTCCAGGGTTCACAGTCCAGTTCTATTGATTCTATGGAGAATTATAAGCCCTTTATGTCTCAGGGATTTGTTTCACTCGGTGACTCTAGCGAAATAAAACCTGTCCAGATTTTGAGAGATACTGGTGCTGCACAGACGTTATTGTTAGAGGGCGTGCTTCCTTTGTCTGAGCAGACTTCTACTGGTGGGTCAGTTTTATTACAGGGTGTGGAGCTAGGCGTCATTGATGTTCCCCTGCATAGAATTAGTTTGAAGTCAGATTTAGTTACTGGACCTGTTATCGTAGGTGTTCGACCTACTCTTCCCGTTCCAGGCATTTCTTTGTTGCTAGGCAACGATTTAGCTGGTGGAAAAGTTGTACCAGATCCTATAGTTTGTGAGAAAATCACTCCAGATGTTATGTGCGATGATGAAGATGATGACATTTATCCAGCCTGTGCTGTTACTAGAGCGATGGCCAGAATACGAGAAATGGAGGCAGACCATACTCAAGCCTTTGACGAGACGAATTCCTCTGTTGATATTGATTTGAATGACACTTTCTTATCTGACCTTGATGGCACTCAAACAAGCATGGAACCACACAATATCAAGAAGCAAGAGAAGAAAGAACTGTTACCAAAATTTGGTGGTGAGGATGATGAGTTGCATCCAATAGTCAGCCAAGGCAAGGACATCCTCAGCCGAGAACGTTTACTCTCTGAACAACATAAAGACCCAGATATCATTCAACTTAGTAAGAGGGCACTTCCACCAGAAGAGGCTACTAAAGTTGGAGAATGCTTCTATATGAAAGATGGCATCCTTATGCGAAAATGGCGACCACCTGACGCTTCCCCAGATGAAGTGTGGCGTGTTGTTCACCAGATAGTGGTCCCAGCTGCTTATCGTCGAGATGTCATGAGTTTAGCTCACGATACACCTATGGCTGGTCATTTAGGTATCAATAAGACTTATAATAGGATTTTGAGTCATTTTTATTGGCCTAAGCTAAGAAAGGATGTTTCGAAGTTTTGCAAGTCATGCCATGTCTGTCAGATGGTAGGTAAACCAAATCAGAAGATACCATCTGCTCCTCTCCAACCCATTCCAGCTTTTGAAGAACCGTTTAGTCGAGTGTTGGTGGATTGTGTAGGACCTTTGCCTAGCACTAGATCTGGAAACCAGTATTTACTTACCATTATGTGTACATCCACTCGATTTCCTGAAGCCATACCTCTTAGGAATATAAAGGCAAAGAGCATAGTTAAGGCCCTAACCAAGTTTTTCAGTTTTGTAGGAGCACCCAAGGCAATTCAGTCGGATCAAGGCTCAAATTTTATGTCGGGGTTGTTCCAGCAAGTCATGCATGAGTTGGGTATTAGGCAGTATCGATCAACTGCTTATCATCCTGAGTCCCAGGGAGCGCTAGAACGTTTTCATCAAACCCTAAAAACAATGCTGAAGACCTATTGTTACCAGTATGAGAAAGACTGGGATGAAGGGGTTCATCTTGTACTATTTGCTGCACGAGAAGCAGTCCAGGAGTCTCTTGGGTTCAGTCCTTTTGAATTGGTGTTCGGTCATACAGTTAGAGGTCCTTTGAAATTGTTGAAGGAAAAGTGGCTGACTGAGACTAGTGATCTTAATCTTTTAGATTATGTGTCTGATTTCAAAGAAAAACTTTACAATGCTTGTAAATTAGCACAAGAAAATTTGAACAGTTCTCAGATGAAAATGAAAATGTGGTATGACAAAGATGCCAGAAATAGGGTATTTAAGCCAGGTGATAAGGTTCTTGTATTTTTACCTATTCCTGGTCATCCTTTACAGGCCAAATTTTATGGCCCTTATGAAATTGAAAGCAAGATCAGTGATCTATGTAGTTAAGACACCAGGTCGACGTAAAGAGAAACGGGTTTGTCACATTAACATGTTAAAAGAGTATTTTGAAAGGTGTGACCGAAATTCTGTAAAACCAGTTTCCACTTTAGCCAACGCTAAGACTGTTCAAAATTGTATTGAGAGTGATACGAGTGTAGAGATGAATGAGAAAGATTGTAATCAGAGTGTCCGCTTGAAAAACTCAGAAATTTTGGCTGATTTTGATGCCAAACTTGGACATTTGAACATTCACCAAAAAGAACAAGTAAAAAACTTGATGAATGAGTACCATCAAATCTTCTCGGATGTTCCAAAGAAAACTAATGCAGCTTGTCATGATGTTATAGTTGGCGACGCTCTGCCTATCAAACAACATCCGTACCGTCTCAATCCAATAAAATTGCAGTACCTAAGAAGGGAAGTGCAGTACATGTTGGACAATGACATTGTTGAACCTAGTAAAAGTGATTGGAGCTCACCGTGTATTCTTGTACCAAAACAGGACGGTTCGTACCGATTATGTACAGACTTTAGAAAGGTGAATTCTGTTACCAAAACTGATTCATATCCAATACCTAGAATTGATGACTGTATTGACAGCATTGGAAACGCCAAATTTGTCAGTAAATTTGACCTGTTGAAAGGCTACTGGCAAGTGCCGTTAACAGAAAGAGCAAAAGAAATATCTGCTTTTGCTACACCAGATGGACTTTACCAGTATAAAGTAATGCCTTTTGGCATGAAAAACGCACCGGCTACATTCCAAAGGATGATTCACTCCCTTCTTCAAGACCTTGAAGGATGCGAGGCCTACATTGATGATGTCGTCATATACAGCGACACATGGGACGAACATCTCCGAATCATGCGTGCTTTATTTGACATTTTAGCTAAAGCAAACTTAACTGTGAACCTTGAGAAGAGCGAATTTTGTCATGCCTATGTAGAGTATTTAGGTCATAAAGTAGGTCAAGGTTATGTTACACCCATTATGGCTAAAGTGGAAGCTATTGCAAAGTTCCCGATTCCTATAAACAAGAAAGAGTTAATGAGGTTTTTGGGCATGGCTGGGTTTTACAGAAAATTTTGTCCAAATTTTTCCTCAGTAGTTAGTCCACTTACAAATCTTTTGCAGAAGAGGGTTAAGTTTGAATGGACAAAGGACTGTGAAAAATCCTTTCATAAAATCAAATCTGTCCTTATGAGCAACCCAGTTCTGTCAACTCCAGATTTTTCTAAGCAATTTAAGCTTACTGTTGATGCTAGTGATGTTGGAATCGGGGCAGCTTTGTTTCAAGAACATAGTGATAATGTAGATAGAGTTGTTTCTTATTTTTCAAAGAAACTTACAAAATGTCAACAAAAGTATTCCACCATTGAAAAGGAATGCCTTGCTTTGTTGTTAGCCCTACAGCATTTTGATGTTTATCTGAATGTTACATTGCATCCAATTCTTGTGTATACTGATCACAACCCCCTGACATTTTTGCATAAATTGTCAAACAAAAATCAAAGACTGACTAGATGGAGTTTGTTGTTACAAGAATACAACATAACAATTAAGCATATCAAAGGCAAAGACAATGTTATTGCAGATGCCTTGTCCAGAGTATCGTGAACATATATGATTTTGTATTAATGTACATATATTTCATTTTAACAATATAAGTTTTCATTGACATTCAAACTTTTTAAGGGGGGAGGTGTTGTGAGGTGTGTTGTATCATCATGTATATTATTAGTAACATTAAGTTTCTTGAGCATTCCAGAGTGGTCAATATGTTTGGTCATTTTTTCTAGAACATTCTTGAACTTTGTTTATGTCTAGAACTTTCCAGGAATATCATGTATTTACAATTTCTAGAATATTCTAGATTTATAATACTGTATAAATACCCTGTCAATTCGATGCATAAAGAATTGTCGTATAAGCATCATTGAGGTATTACTGGGATATATTTTCACTGGGACATTGTGTGCAGCAACGGACGCTCTGATGTATGTATTTTTAGATTTTTGCTAAGTTTGTACTTAATGATTTGTATATTACTGTAAATAAATTATTGTTAAGTTTAAACTGTGTGATTGATCTTTGCTGGCATTTAGGGTTATTCTGACCCATAACAATATTGGTCATATCATTCTTTGAATGAAGGGGGTCCAGGGGGCGAAGCCCCCTAAAGCTCGTGGGTTTTTGTGTATTTTAAGAGTAAAACTAGGCACAAAAATATTTGTATTGTACTGAAGTATGGCAATATTAATATAATTCATATCATACTTTGAAATTTTAGGGGAGGGGTCATACACATATATGCAGGCGCGGATCCAGAAATTTTTTCCAGGGGGGGGGGGGGGGTCCACCCCAGGAAAAAAAAAAAAAAAAATCCCAGAAATTTCTTGACAAGCAAAAAAAAAAAAAACCAAACACAAAAAACCCTAAACTTGCCGAACGCCAAAAACCTATTTCGTGGGGGGGGGGGGGGGGGGTTTGACTTCTATAATAGTGACTTCTCGAGGGGGGTGTGTGTAGTGGTGACTTCTATAATAGTGACTTCTTTCACTTTTCATACCCATTTCAAACATATTCGCGTTTACCAGGGGGGGGGGGTCCATAGTAACTTTTTTTTTGTTTTAGTATACACATTTTTTAACCTGGTAAATTCCAGGGGGGTCCTGACCCCCCAACCCCCCTCTAAATCCGCGCATGTGTATGCCTTCTTTAAATCCGCCACTGTATACTTTGTATTAATTTATTGGGAAGTATAATTCTTTGACATGAAAATTTATCTTTTGTGGTGTTTAAGAATTGGCTTGTATTTAAAGTGATTCATCACATCTACTGAGTGCACATTGTCATGTTGATCAACTGACTACAAGTATCCAGTCTGGTAATCTGATTTTAAATATTATTTGGTTCTAAAATGGCAAGCGAAGCGAGCCAAAAAAAAATGCTGAATTGAAGATTCTGAGGTTAAATTACACGGAAATAAAAATGTATTTTCACAATATTTAAATATCATAAGTCAAGGTCAGATTATTTATTTTCTTTGCAGAGGAGGACGGATTATTTATTTTCAACATTTTCAGGGACAGATTATTTATTTCCAAAATCTGCCAGCCCCCCCCCCCCCCCGCACCTCAGAATCAAATGGTCGTTCCCTTACTAAACGGTGCCTCCTTCACATGACCTATAGAACTGTTCTTATCCGGTTACCAGCCTAGCTTTCGCCATTTTCCGCACATGTCGCATCTTTGCCCTTCCCAGCATAACTATGGTAAATGACGACCTATTGACTGTCTACCCTTATAGCTTACACAATGTTTAACAAAGCTATCACTGCTTTTCTTTGTTGCATTATGGTTGATTCTATCCGTTAAAAAACACATGTGCTTTTGTTAACCTCTGTAAACGCTTTATTTCCACCGCCTAGAGAATTCCACACGGGTGATTACTCTCAATGACTGTTTTTATAAAAGGAAAAACCTATTATTAAACCTTTTTTCTCCGGAAATCCTGCCTTGCCAATGACCTTAAGTCGCAGGTTCGAATCCCCCTGTTGGACGTGAAGACCAGTCCTACGGATGAAGAGTGCTGTGTAACAACATATTCAAGAAGTGGTGTAAATCAGATGTGGATACTTAAAAATTCCAAGGAACTTTTGGACAATTGGAAATCACAAGATTTTACCAAAATCAAGAGCTTAAAAACTTACGACTTTTCAACTTTATACACAACCCATGCCAACGATAATAAATTAAGAGTCAAGGATTTTTGATATCAATGACAGCTGCTATTTCAATAAAAATGGAACTCGTCATTGCTTGTGGGATATCTTGTAATTTGCCAAATTATTTTTAAAAAACATGCAGTTACTCAGGTGACCTAATAAGTGTAAAAGGGAAGAAAACTGAACAAATTTTAAAGAATGTATTAAAATTACCTTGGCTATGAGGATTTCCTTCAAATCTCATGCCTCAAATTGTTTTGCAGCACGATCTGGAAGTTTTGGACTGCACAGCCTTTTACCTGACGATCAACCTGAAAACAGACGATCGCCGAGAATGGTAGATTTGGTTTCGCGTCCGTATCTAATGGTACATACTGTGCCTTGGTCAAGTGTGGAGTATCTAAAGGACTACCCTCGAAACTGATAAGAAATGTTAAGATTTAAGTTGGAGTTTATTTATTCTTTTGTCTTCTTTCAAAAACAAGTCCAAGCTCCTCTGCTAAGCGCTGTTGAGAATTCTTTAAGCTTCTTAAAACTTTCCCGGGTCTTTCTATGTAAACATTGTCGTAACCAAGGCTTTGCTGGAAATTAGTGACGTATGCCAAGTCATTTTGAGAATTTAAAAATAATCAATAAAAAAGAAAATTTAATTTGATGAAATTTTACTTTATAATCTAAAGCAAAAATAAGCATATTTTATGTTAATGTCAAGAACACGTAAATCTATTTTGCCACCCCATAAGCATTATGCGCATGTGTGCACATTATCTTTAAAGATAATTAAACATATGGAGATAACGAACAGTATTCAAGATCAAAAGTCCATAAAGCAATACAAAATAGAAGAGCAAACACGGATCTCCAAATCATCAGAGGTGGGACCAGGTGCCACGGAGGAGTGAGCATCCCCTGCCGACCGGTTTTACCCACGTGTGCTACTTGTCATTAACGAAAAAATCCGTCGTCAATTAAGTGTATAAATAATGGACTAACAGTTAGTATGGAAAACGTCAATCAGCATTTGATTCAATGATATTTGCTGATAAGGTCATGGTATCGACCGTAGAACTTACGAAATGATGACTTGGAAGAGCAGAACATTTTTGAACTAACATTTTGAAATTCAGCATCCTTTGTTTGGGGCTCCTTGGTTGGGCTACGTTAGTCACATATATATTTTTTGAAAACTTTTCTGATCATTTATAGAAGTTGACAAATCTTAGCATGGATATTTAATGAATATGTATCAACTATCAAATGTACATAATTTAGCATATTCGCTTAATACATGGCGTCGCCCGCGTGGCGCAGTGATTTAAGGAATCACTGTCTAGTTTTGAGGGTATGCCAGGGCATCAACAATAGTGGGAAACATGGGATAATTTGCATAACGGGCGAAGCCCGTTATGCTAAAATTATCCCATGTTTCCCACTATTGTTGATGTCCCTGGCATACTCTCAAAACTAGACAGTGATTCCTTATATTTCCATTTTTACTTGAAATAACCATCTTGAAATAAATCGAAATACCGTCTAGTTGAGTAGATTTGAAATGAACAAGGCTCCATGACGTCAAATTTTACTATAAAAAATAGTCCCAAAAAACACAAAACAAAGTTATTGATTATTTAGTTACCGTAGTCAAATATCAACATTTATAAAATAAACAACAAAAGAATTTTAAATTATGATCAAAGTAATCTTGTTAACTTGAATTATATATGTGACCTAGATTTGGGTTGTCGGAAGCACGAACATATATAGGCACTGTGTCACTTCTCCGCCGCCATATTGCAGTTGATGAAACGGGAGTTGGTCAGCATGGTCAGGAAACCGATTTGTATGGATGTTAAAATAACAGAAGAAGTTGAGTTGCGTAAGAAGTTGGGTGGTAATGACTAAGGGACGATGTCTGTATCAGATGATGGAGTACGTGCAGATCCATGTGGCAATGTCGATTTCTCCACGTGGCTGTTTACCAGGAAGTGGAGTTCTCGGTCTCGCGAGGCCTCGGTGATAGTGGACAGCGTTGCGCTAGTGACTTGCTTTCGAGCCGAAGATAATTCATTATTTATTTTGTTTGTTAAAAAGATATATCATATCAAATTACTTAGTAAACAATTGAACAAAACATCTATTTTTTCTTTGGCATATTTATACGCCAGTGATATACATGCAGGTTGACACCCGACCTTTCAGTAATAGAGAAATATACATACCACAGGGTATTACAATGAAATTAACAAGATTCACTTTTGTAGTGTTTATCATAGAGAAAACAATTGGAAATGGAAATATAAGATCGATCGTCTCGCTCTGCTCTAGTCGCTGAGTAAGGGGCTGAACCTCACGTCACTGGTTCAAATGGAGACCGGTCTTTGAATAAGACCGTATAAACCACATGTTACAGTAGGTGTTAGTACGAAAATTACCCCTTAGGCCAACATTTTTAGCTCACCTGAGCCGAATGCTCAAGTGAGCTTTTCTGATCAAAATTTGTCCGTTGTCTGTCGTTGTTGTCGTCGTCGTTGTCGTCGTAGTCGTTGTAAACTTTTCACATTTTCATCTTCTCCTCAAGAACCACTGGGCCAATTTCAACCAAACTTGGCACAAAGTATCCTTGGGTGAAGGGAATTCAAGTTTGTTCAAATGAAGGGCCATGCCCTTTTCCAAGGGGAGATAATCATGAATTTGTTAAAAATTAATGGCATTTTTAAAAAATCTTCTTCTCCAGAACCGCTGGGCCAGGAAAGATGAAACTCATGTGGAAGCATCCTCAGGTCGTGTAGATTCACATTTGTTCAAATCATGAACCCCGGGGCAAGGGTGGGGCCAAAATGGCCGACCCAAGTTTTACATAGGAATATATAAGAAAAATCTTTAAAAATCTTCTTCTCCAGAACCACTGGGCCAGGAAAGATGAAACTCATGTGGAATCATCCTCAGGTAGTGTAGATTCAAGTTTGTTCAAATCATGACCCACGGGGCAAGGTTGGGGCCAAAATGTCCGACCCAAGTTTTACATAGGAATATATAGGAAAAATCTTTAAAAATCTTCTTCTCAAGAACCACTAGGACAGGAAAGATGAAACTCGTGTGGAATCATCCTCAGGTAGTGTAGATTAAGGTTTGTTCAAATCATGACCCCTGGGGCAAGGGTGGGGCCAAAATGGCCGACCCAAGTTTTACATAGGAATATATAAGAAAAGTCTTTAAAAATCTTCTTCTCCAGAACCACTGGGCCAGGAAAGATGAAACTCATCTGGAATCATCCTCAGGTAGTGTAGATTCAAGTTTGTCCAAATCATGACCCCCGGGGCAAGGGTGGGGCCAAAATGGCCGACCCAAGTTTTACATAGGAATATATAGGAAAAATCTTTAAAAATCTTCTTCTCAAGAACCACTAGGACAGGAAAGATGAAACTCGTGTGGAATTATCCTCAGGTAGTGTAGATTCAAGTTTGTTCAAATCATGACCCCTGGGGCAAGGGTGGGGCCAAAATGGCCGACCCAAGTTTTACATAGGAATATATAAGAAAAATCTTTAAAAATCTTCTTCTCCAGAACCACTGGGCCAGGAAAGATGAATCTCATGTGGAATCATCCTCAGGTAGTGTAGATTCAAGTTTGTTCAAATCATGACCCCCGGGGCAAGGGTGGGGCCAAAATGGTCGACCCAAGTTTTACATAGGAATATATAGGAAATATCTTTAAAAATCCTTCTCAATTATCACTGGGCCAGGAAAGATGAAACTCATGTGGAATTATCCTCAGGTAGTGTAGATTCAAGTTTGTTCAAATCATGACCTCCGGCCCTGGGGATAGGGTGGGGCCAAAATGGCCGACCCAAGTTTTACATAGGGATATGTAGGGAAACCTTTTAAAATCTGCTTTTCAAGTATTTCAAAGCTATGATTAGTGATATTTATATGGAATCATCCTCAGGTAGTGTAGATTCTAGTTTGTTGAAATGATGAACGCCTGGAAGGGGGGGGGGGTAGTAAATTCAAGCCCGAGGTGCTCAGGTGAGCGCTGTGGCCCATGGGCCTCTTGTTTTATTTACTGTTTTACGGGAATTTTTTTTCGAAAAATTGAGTCGGGGGTCGAAATAAAAATTAAAATAAAATCTTTAATTTCAAGCAGTCGAACAGAAAAATAAAACGAAAAAATGTAACAATTTTTTTCCATTTTTAAAATTAAGAATGGAATTGTTCAATTACCTTAATTTGGCAGAAAAGGGTGTTATTTGAAAAAAAATTAATGCATACAAAACAATTTTATTATTATAATATATATTTTTTTTTGTATTCAATAGGTAAAAAGATTTGAGGATTTATGAGTAGCTATCATATGGCAAGAATATACACTGTAGCAAGGCTTTTAATGGATCAGTTAAATTATTTCACAAACGAGACTAATTTTAAAAAAATCTGTGTATCTTTTTCAATGCAATTAAAATTAATATACACATAGGTGGATAAAACATATCTCATCTTTCTCTTGAAAACATATTCAAATTGCCTCAATGCTACAACTTTCAACGTACATGATTGTAGAAAATACACGTATTTACCATAAGTATATACATGTAAAAAAAAAAAAAGGCAATAACAATTACTCTGTTTACTGCAGAATTCGAATATTTGTTAAAACTTGTTCTAATCCACAACTTTGGAATAAAAAAAAAACAGGTCATATTTGTATGGACGTATCATCTGCAGCTTTGTTTTATTCCTATTGGTAAAATTTTTTTTTGGCAAAGAAAGCTGTTTTTACTCCGCTGATTACATTAATTTGTTACACAACAAGCAAAATTCCATTTTGAATCGTAATATGTGTGATTAATATGATATTAACGAGTGAAAGTTTTGACTCGAATTTCCTCAGTCACGCCACTTTCTACAGTGCATGTTCAGTCGTTACATGTAAAATATAAAACATGACTGTCATAAAAATAAGTTTCAGAACAATCTTAAAAGCTTCAAGCCGTATTTCAATGCTTTGAAACAATTGTCAAAGATAATACATACTTAAAACCTCTCAAAACAAGGGGCTGACAGAACCTCAATTTCTACGTGGCCCTCCGCATAACATTTGATCACTTTGATTACTGTTTCGTCTATTTTATTCAATCTTTCATTAAAAATTAATCTGAAATTAATACTTTTTTCTAATAAATGACATGTCACTTTTTAAAATGACTGAGTTGATTTAAAAATATATAAACAACACTACGATTCTGACATTTTGCCGCTAACTGTTATGCTGTGCAGTGACTATCCACGCTTTACATTCATGATCATTAGTTTTGTCAACTGTGATTGGATGGATATATTTACCTTAGCCAATGAAAATTGACGTTTTGAAAGGCTTGTAAAAATTTTGTTGACGTTTCTTTTATTTTTTCAGTGACTATAAATAAGCTATCGGCGGGAGAAACAAAAATAAAACTTGAAGAAGAGACTTTTATTTTTATTTCATTTTTGCCCAAATTAGGGTCTGCGCTCCCGTAAAACAGTAAATAAAAAAATGTTGGCCTTACTATTAAATGGCCACGAGTGCCGAGTATCGGTATAAGCTTAGTTGGACATGAATAAAATATACTCTGTTTTTTAACTACTTATGTATGCATCTTGCGACATAACACTCCAGGGCTTTCTTCGGCATCGGGCGACATAACACTCCAGGGCTTTCCAGTCACCTTGGAGCACATATCTGGTATGCTGCCCTCGAAGCCCTGTAATACATGTATAATGTTGAGTAATGCTGCCTCTTCTAAAATTGTGAATTTCATGGCCTCAGTGTCAGGGGTTCTTGTGTTGAGTGGGGCTCTAGTGATTATACATGTGTATAGTGAAAATGCAAAAATTCTTTAACAATTTTCTCCTCTGCTCCTGGTACATGTATTAAACCAATGAACTATGTACATAGATATGATGTTCAAACTTTTGAATTTCAGGGTCCCAGAGTCAGTGATTCTGGTGTTAGGACGGGGCTCTAATAAATATATAGTGAAAATGCATGCATTATTTAGTGAAAATTCCTGCATTATTCAAATATGCTTTCTTTTGTTCCAGGGTTTTATGCCAATGATCTAAGTACATATTTATGATGAAGAAAGTTGCCTCTTCCAAAATGGTCAATTTCAGGGCCCCTTGGTCAGGGGTACTGGAATGGGGATGTTTGGTGGGTACAGAGTCTGAAATAAATTAATGCTTTGACATCTGCTCTTTGGTATTAATCAACCATTTATGATGAAATAAAATTAATGTTAAAATTTCCAAATTTTGAAATATGAGGCCCCACGGTCAGTGGTTCCTGTGGGGTTGGTTGCACAACTGGTGGTTATAAAGTGGAAATGCATTAAATTTTTTCTCTTTGGTACTCTGATCTACCTCTGGATATTAAGTAACCATGCTGAGTGTATATTTTGTTAAACAATGGTGCCGCTTTCATGGCTTTTGTTTAATATACGAACCAAAGTCAATTGTTGGAGAGTTGTTACATGATACTCAGGTGACCTATAAGGCCTGTGGGCCTCTTGTTTATGTTGAAAATTAAGCCCTTGAGGACTCATAGGTCATAAGTTTATGTTTCTGACTTTCCATGGGACAAGTTGGGAAAACATTGAAAATACACTCATTGTTTTTTTACTCATGAAAATCTCTTTTTAAAAGAGCAAAAGTTTGCATGATATTAATTAGCACTCGTACTTAATCCCTTGGCCAATGATCCTTACCCTAGGATGGAGTAAAATTGATAAAAATTATTGAAATATGTCTTAATTACTCATTTCTCTTGGGCAACCAACATTTAGCTGTTATTATAGTCATATTGAGCAGATATTTATAGATTAACCTGCTAACCCAATTTTTAAATGCTACACCTAGTATATTTTGTTTTTGACAAGTTCAAGATTCATTCCTTTGAATATAACATTGTGAAAAAAAGTTTGTGATTTTTTTACTTATACAATTTTATATTTAAGAACAAACCAGCTTGAGAATTTGGGAGAAAAATATACGTATATTTTAAAATGTGTTCGAGAATCAAGTTTAAATTTCTTTGTTGCAAAATTTATAGAATGATCTCTTCACAAAAATTCTTTTTAACACAGAAAATAATATTTAAAATTTTGCGTGAGTATTATGTAACAATCAAGACATCATGCAGGTCTATTAGCGAAGACATTGTAATTAATAAAATTTCTAATAACAAACTTATTTTTATCCTTTTTGACACGAACCAACATAAATTATATAGATAAAAAGTCAAATAAATCAGCAGCTTAACAATTACCAACGGACATAAATTACTCCAGAACAATGATGTTGGAGCAAGCTGTGATAATTACATGTGTCAGGAGCGGCCATTTAATCTCACGCGTAGTTGAATGATCACCGCACCTTTTTCTGATGCATATTAGCCTAAAAAAACCTCAAACTAGTAAAAAAAAAAGTAGAGACAATTATGTATCCAAATGCTCTTGTCAATGCAGTTAATTTATATCAAACGAAAACAACTCTAAGAAACTCTTAACGAACCAAACTTTACATTCAAAATTTTCACTGGTTGCGAATGATTTGGTTTATCTGACACAAAGTCAATCAATCATTCTATTCAAATTGAAATTACATCTTGGGCAGACTTGATATGCCACCGTTGGTACTATTGTTCTGTTTGTTCACATACCAGTTGAATTTTGAAAAGAGGGGGCCCGACCAGTTTGAGGTCAAGGTAGGGGCCTACAGTCACACATGAAAACATTGATTTATCAAATACTGTGGGGTTTTTTTTGGGGGGGGACACAAAAAGGAGGGGGTGGGGCTGGGCCCCCTGCTCTAAATCCGCCCAATGATAATTCATATATAGAGGGAGATGGAGATTTGGTTGCGCTCCCATTTTGAAGATTCATAAAACATGCTTTTGCTGCTTCATAACTAACGCTCCTGTAATTTGTTTGTAAAAAAATATACATGGGTAATTTACTAATGAAGTGAATTGTGCCACTAGAGGCTCTATCTTGTCACAGCACTTTGTTAATAGGACTGTCAAGGATACAGAAGTGGAGAGGTTTGTTAAATACATAAGGGTTAGATACGCACGATGCTTTTTTTTTTTTAAATATTTGTCAATGTTTATTTTATATTTTGCTATTTTACTGTAATTTAATATGCACTTTAAAAATGTATTCAAAAACATTTATTTATTTCTTTTATTTTAAAGTAGGAATTGAACCCCAAATTCCCACTTTTAATCCATAAGTGCTTCTTAAAATGTCACTGTGTTCATTTGTAAATATTTGAGATACATGTATTAAAATAATTCGCTGTACACATTTATGCCTTATTTGTCTTTGTTGTGAAATCTTAGTAAATATCTTAACCTTCCTAATTTAAAAAAAATGCATGTACAGTAGATATACTGTACATATGCAGACATCCAAATAATTTGAAATTATTTATCCAAAGTACCTGTATGACAGAACCGTGAGTGAGGCTGATGCTTAATAACAATATTTCAGAATTTCTTACTAGATAATAAATTAAGTCCCGATCAAAATAGAAATAATGTAATTGAAAAATTATTCATGTTTGCTAATAAATCACAATTAGCGTACAAAATAATTAATATACAATGTACAAAAAAAATGTCTCCTTATTTTTTTAATGTCGACATTAATATTTTATTTGAATTCGTAAATTCAGAATATGTTACAAAATCCATTGTTTTTGAAAAAAACATATATCCATATAGGATTTTTTGGTAGATTGTTAAACGTCCGTTTTGATCACTTATTACAAACTACGTTCTTGCTTCAGTGAATTAAATATTAATGAAAACACGTGACTTAACCTCATATGACGTCAAGAAATGGACTTGTAATTGATGTTCGAGTGTGTGCTCATTGTATCTGACTGCAATAACCTAGTATTCAAATCGTTTTTTCTTTAATCGCATGGATTTAAACAAAACCGTCATCAACATAAAGTCAAGTAAATGACATGTGGCTAAGTCAACATTAATTAAGAAAACTATTTCTGTATAAAAATTCACGAAAGGTCAAAATGGCAGTAAAATTATTCCGAATAGACTGAAGTTCGTATTCTATAAAAACTCTATATTATTTGATTGAATAACATTTCCCTTTTTAATCAAATTAAGATAACTTATATTCAAACAAAATTACTATTTATATAGAATAGAATTTATAATGTATATCTTTAAAAGAGAGATTTAACAAGAACCAAAAAAATATATATGTGTTTAGGAAATTAGATTGTCAAGATGATTTAGAGGATAGTAAAATCAAGGATTTAATTTGAATCGATTCTGATGTAATCTAAACAGAGCTGCAGCGAAGCAATATTTTAAAAACATCTCTGAAATGATAAGAAATATGTAAAAAGTAGTAAAATGCGGAATATACACAAGCTCTCTTTAAGTATTATTACATGATTTTAGCCACTTCCGAGTTCAGATACTCAAATCAAGACTTGGAATAAAATGCAATACATAGTACTTTTTTATTTAGATGTACAGAAACTTTCGTCATTTCTAATCGTCTTCTTGTTCACTTTCAAAAACAGCTGCGTGAAATGTTGACTTAAAATAACTTACATGGTTAACATTCTTAAATGTTATTGATCACTTATCAATAAAAAGAGATATTTTTTTTCAAAATATATTTTTTGTCTTGATTAATCGTAAAGGAAATAGGAATTCATAATAAGATCTTCAACCTGGATTTTAGGATATTATATCAGGTAACCATATTGTATAAAATAGTGCGTTATCATTCTGTAATCTCTATGTCGTACAAATTGGCATCTAGTTGTAAATTTTGATTCAAATTAATTAAAATATAAATAAGACATTTGAAAGCTGTAAAGCATTAAAATGTATGTAATATAATTCTGGTAATGTAAATTTGCAGCACGTTCTATTCTGATCAATTTCAGGGGTCTGTAAGAATTCTCGTAAAAGCATGACATGCGGTTAGCCAAAATATGTATAAAATATATTCTCTTATGAAATGTATGAACGTGTTTTAATTGAATATGCAAATGATGATGATTTTACATACACCTAAGCTTTTGTCATTTTCATAAAGTTTGACAGATAGAGTCGTGTTATTTCACAGGTATAAAACCTCAAATGTCTACATTAACGCTCAGTTGTGAATTATCATTGACTGGAGCTGGTCTCCAGAAAATAACAGAGAGAAGCAACATCCGAGTCCATTATCCACACTGAGGAGTTTAAACAGTGAACTTAAATTTTCACAATGAAGCCTCTGTTCTTGTTGCTTGCTTTGATGGCTTTTATCGCCACTGGATATTGTGCCAGTAAGTCTTTATGCTTAAGAAAAACCTACATGAACATTTCAGTTTATATGTTTTTTATATGTATATGACGAAATTATTTTTCCCGTTTCACTTTTCAATAAAACTTATCTGTAAAATAAACTACATTTTAATATATCTTGACTTAAGTAAAATTTTCTTATTTCTGGCTTGGTAACTGTCGACTGACATTTAAAATTTTGGAAATTTCTGAATTTTGAGTTAATTGGTATTTTAAAAAGAATTGTAGTATTTGAATCATTTTACCACAGTTTAACTAGCAATGCTCTTGAGAACGACCTTGTTTATTCTTTTCTTTATGCAACAAATTAATCATCTAAAAATTCCTCTGTCACCAGTCGAAAAGAATCCGGATACCACGCCTGCAGTGTAATTGCATATAATCAAATTGTGATACATTAATTCGGTACTAAATTTAAACACTTTTCATTTAGGTATCGGCGTTCACGACGACGAACCAGAAAACAATTCAGAATTGGAGGATAATAACGACGAACAAGAAAATGAAAAGGATGAAAATCAATCTGGAAATGATGAAGAAGGGAATGGGGATGAACAAAAGAGTGTTGAGGGAAAAGACGATTCCAAGGAGGACGATGATAAAAATCAAGACGTAATAAAGCCTGAAAGTCAAGAAAATGAACAGGATGATGAGAATGACAAAACTGACGACAAAAGTGTACAGTCAGGAGAAGTTCCACTCATAACCGACGATAAAAAACAGAGTGAAGAAGATATTCAGGTCGGTTCTACTAATGACGATAGAGAGGATGATATCACAGACAGTGGCATTAAAGATGATGAAAATGATGGTGAAAACAAAATCAATGCCAACTATATTGGAGAAAACAACGACAACAGTAAAGAAGACGCTGACAATGGAGATATAGTTGCCATTGTATCCGACAACGTTAATAGCGGTATTGATGATGGAACTGAAGCCAATAAAAGTCAGATTGACGAAGAAAACAATAGCATCGACAATGTAATTGATGATGTCAGCTCAGCCGATGAATTAACAAACCAATCAGACGAAAGTAAGGCTGAAGAGAATGACAATAAAAATAGTGAAGAAAATAAGAGCAAGGAAAACATCTCTTCCGACATTGCCAGTACAAATGATGACAACAGTGCCGAAAGTGATACTGAAAGAAATTCCAAAGAGGTACAAAACAGTAAAACTGACGACAATGAATCAGGTGACAGCACAGCTGATGAAGAAAACAATAGCAAAGCAGACAGTGATCAAAAGGATGACAGTACAACTACCGATGAAGAAAACAAAGATGATACCGATGTCGTCAGTAGGGAGGATGTTAATGACAGTAAAGAAGATGAAAAGAAGAGCGTTGAAGACGGTGACGATAAAAATGTTAGTTTGATTGATGATGAAAACAGTAGCAATGTTGAAGGCAATGAAAGTGGCAAAGGTCAATCTGAGCAAGACAGCAAAGATACTGATGACAATAAAAGTAATGATGAAATTGACAGTATGCCTGACGATGTAGACGATGATATTAGCAATAATGTTGATAAAAACAAAAGTAATCTGGAGAATGATAGTCAAAATAATGATGAAGAAAGCACAAGCAAAACTGAGGATGAAATTGAGACAAACAGCATGGCTGATAGTCAAGATACTGACGAAGAAAACAAAAGCAAAATTGATGATCAAATAAACAGCATGGCTGACAGCGCAGAAAATGATGAAGAAAACCTGAGCATAATTGACGGTGATGATGAAACAAGCAAAAGGGCTGACAGTCATGAAGAAGAAAACGACAGCAAAATAAATGATAAAAACAGTAGAGCTCACGATCAAAGTAACAGCAATGAGAACGGAGAGGAATCCAATGAGAGCAACAATGAAAATAATAGTTTGCCTGACGTTGAGGATGCGAGTGAGGTTGAGGACGAAAATAAAAGCATCGCTGATACTGAAGAAAAAGATGATAGTAAAACTGTCGATGGAAACAAAAGCCAAGCAAACACCGATGATGAAAACGAAAGCAAGGTAAACAGCGATGAAGATGATGATATTAACAGCGATAACAACAAAAGCAAAGCCAACAGCGATGAAAACAAAACTGAAGATGGAGACGATAATAAGACTGAGAGTAAAGTTGTAGACGAAAACAAGAGTTCTGCCGATGCCGATGAAGATAATAGTAAAGCTGACAATGAAAACAAAAACAGTGCTGACGCTGACGATAATAATGATAGTAAAGCTGAAAGCGAAATTGTAGACGAAAACAAAAGTTCTGCTGATTCCAACGAAGACAATAGTAAAGCCGACAATGAAAACAAAAACAGTGCTGACGGCGACGATGATAATGATAGTAAAGCAGAGAGTGAAGATGTAGACGAAAACAAGAGTTCTGCTGATGCCGACGAAGACAATAGTAAAGCCGATAATGAAAACAAAAGCACTGCTGACGGCGACGATAATAATGATAGTAAAGCTGAAAATAACAAATCTGACGGTGATGAGAGCAGAACTGATGACGAAAATAAAAGCAAAGTTGATGACATTAATGACAGTCAAATCGATGAAAACAATGAGGCAAACTCTAAGAACGTAGCTTCAGGTGAACAGGACAGTAACGAAGAGGATAAACGCATAAATGATAGCAACGATACTGATAACAGTAAAGCAGATGAGGAGAACAGCAGCAAAGGTGTTGAGGATGATGCCGAAAACAGTAGAGGTGTTGACGAAAATAATAGTCAACCGGAAGTCGATAGCACGAGCGAAGTGGATAGCAAAGATATTGATGACGAAACATTAAGCACGGATGGCGATGGAGAGGAAAGTAAAGCTGATGATAAAAGTAATGAGGTTGATGAGAAGGAAATTGATGACAGTAAAGAAGTTGATAAAAGCAACAGCAAAGCTGAAGATGATAATGCAAGTAATGATGAGAAAAGCAACGATGATAATTCTAATGAAAGTAAAACTGACGAAACAGAAACCGACGATCAGAATGACAGCAAAGAAGATGCTGTAGATAATAAAAACAATAGTGAGAGTGACAAAAGTGATCCTGCAGACGAAAATGATGACGCAGTTGATGCGATTAGCGAAAGAAAGGATGAAATTGATAAAGTTGATTATTCAGATGAAAAAGAAATCGACAAAAAAGGTAAAGATCATAAGAGTGAAGAGGACTATGATTACGCGGTGGAGGTGAAGAATGATAATTCGGTGCAGGTGATAGAAGGGGTTGATTACGATGACTATGACTACTGATCCCTTCACCAGAAAAAAATACTTCCCTAAGTAAGTACACATTAATAAAAAAAATAATAAAATCATTCAAACGTAGAACTACCCACTATTCTATCCTTCGCAACTTGAATATGAATTTTAAAACGCAAGGCCCTTGTAGTATTTCATTTTATTTTTTTTTTCCAGATTTCTGAAAATCCAAAGAATTTCAGTCCCAAACTTACTACCTTTGAAATTACAAGAGCGTGGAAGTGGAAAATCGTGACTCGGGGGATACAAAATGTTTCATGTGAGCTGTGAAGCTGCTGGCGGCGACACTGGTCAACCACTTACCATTTGCCAATTCCCCTTCTTTTCCGTTGAGACAATCCAAGCAAATGCTCAATATTTCTGTGGTTATCGTCTTGGTGATATGTGTGTTTAACTTATAACGCTGTGATATATTTCATTGTAAATGTTCATTATTTAAGTCAAAGTAAAGTTATTTAAAATTGTTGCCTTGTAATCTTCAGGATGCATGAGAAAAAAAAAATAATGTAGGTGATACACAGCTCCGCGCTCTTTTTAAGCTCACATGATTTTTCGCACAAATATAGGTCACATTCTTCTAGTAATAAAACTGAACATTATCGAAGCAAGAGCATATCAAAATCTTGACAACTACAATGTTTTAATTATTTTTAAGCTGGTGATATTTAATCAAAGTAAAGTTATAAATAACTTTAAAAAAATTATTTTGTTGCCTTCCTATATAATTTTGTACAATAACAATGTGACGTTAAAGCCATATATGGCGTAACTGATCAAAAAATATATTTCTGAAAAATACAAAATTAAATAAAGAAATATAGTTAATACATTAGAATTAAAGCTTTTCATACAATTCTAAACACGGAGAACACCTCGTTTCATCTAATAATACGATTTTATCTTCTCTGTTATGTGTTATTTAACTCTTTTGTATTTTCTTCCGAGTCGGAGGGGGAGAATCCAAATTAAATTGTGATATCTTTATAACGCAATTGACTTAGATTTTGTAATTTACGGAAAAGTTCTATCTTTATATAAAGTAATGATACAAATAATAAGTTCTTATAATTTTAGTCTGATAATTTTCATTGTACATACGCCATATATGGCTTTTATTAATGCGAAAAACCATGTGAGCTTAAATAGTGCGCGGAGCTGTATATAGTTGACTGTAATTCTCTTCCGTACCACGTTCACTTTTTTAAACTCAAACAAGTAGGGGGGGGGGGGGGGGGGCAGGCATCAAAAATCAGCCTTAGATGCATTCTTGAAAATTTTGTGGATACTGCTACTTTGCAGAAATGCACAAAATTAGATCCAAATCTAGGTGGCGCATTGCCCGGTTTCAAAAAGGTATGAAAGCTGTTGACTCAATCCACATTTATAATTTCTACAATTTTAAGGACTTTACAAAAAAATCTTGATCTATGTATAAAATGTTATAAACAATTCTTAAGATTTTGAAATTAATATTCTCTTTGAAATATATGAATCGTAGATCAAGGAAGGCACTTGCCATTTCTGTTACTGATCAAGAAAATGATACTAGTTTTCAAAACAATAGAAATGTTCAAGTAAATTTTTAAAAGTACTTATATTATTCTTTTCCCGTTACTTTGATTTTATTAGTTGAATAAAACCAAGTTAATCAGACATTTTCTGTATAACATACTTAAACCACTCCTTTTCAAATATTTTGACAGAAAGAGGTAAAGCTAAATAAAAACGTATACTTTCAAGAAAATCAGGATGGTATTTTACCTTTTTATTATTCCAAGGGCTTTGAAAATAGAATATGAATTACGAAATTTTATTTTTCGTTAAAAAAAATTCGAATTTAACTTAATTCTGTTAAGAAGCTGTTTGTCATTTTTTTTTGGGGGGGGGGGGGGTAAATAACAATGTAATGTCAAAAAATTAATAAAGATGTTTACGGAACTGGAACCTGTTCTAACTGGGAATTATAAAAGAGACATTATTCATGTTCTTGTTATGGACGCTACACCCAGCCTTAACAACTAAATAAAAATTTTAATTATGATATTAGTGTGAAAAACGTATTATGATTGCCGAGACACGAACGAATATTAATGCCTCTTTCACTCATGCCCTACCTATCTAAGATATCACAAGCTGATTACAAATATTCTATAAATGTTTAATTTAATTCAAAGCTGTCAGTTACTTAGATCATCTTTTTATTGCGTACAACATTAAAAGAAATTCCATTAATTTTTAATTCTATATATATTTAACTTTTTCTATGAATAAATTGACAAACTCCTAAGAAAAACGGCGCCCGATTTAATGAAAGGGTTATATAAAGCATTCAAGGTGAAGAAACAAGTACCTAGTATAGTGTGTTGTTTTCATTTCGATTGAATTTAATATTCAAATTTAAATATTTTCACAATTATGAAGTGATGCAAGAAATCCTTAAAATTTTCAAGAATTAAAAAAAAACAACAGTATACACCTTCTATTACTAGTCCCAAAATATTTCAGAATGGATAACCGGATTGTAGCTTTTATTACCAACATTTATTTATGGCGACTTTTACAAATTGATATTTCTTTTCCTTGGCCATTAAAATGAACTTTTTTAAATGCATGTACTGTTATTGTAATCTATTTGTATATTTTTTTTCGAGGGTCCAGCATCTGGATATATATACTGTCTTATAAATTAATCAATTTTGCAAGTAAACTCCGAAAGGGGTGCACCAGAGTTCTTACTTGTTTTGATTGTTTTGAACATATTTTATTGTATAATTCATACAATGGGATTGGCAACAAGTTCTTGCAACTTAAAAAACCTCTCCCTGTAATATATACAATAATTAAATTAGTGATTGCCAAAATAACAATTTAAGGTGTAAAGTTATACATATACATGATAAATACAAAATATTTTAAGTTTATACAAAATATTTCAAGTTAAGACACTTACTAAAGATTCAGAGTTCTTAAAATTTGTAGATCTATAATGATACATGTAAATGGTTACAATTATAGTTATTTGGAAAAAAAATAAAAAATAAATAATAAACATGTTCACAAGTAAAATTCTCGCAACATAAACAAACAAAGTTGTACAGATATGATTAAATGACAAAGAAACAGAAGAAAATCGGATCAAAATCTACCTGAATCACGAATGAACCTTTGGACACATTGAAATATTTTGTTATTCACATCAACTGACAACGAATCATTTCCAAATAATAAGAGATGGGAGTTGACTATTGCCAAGTGATTATATTGTAAAATATTGTTTAAGAGGCAATTTCTTGGCCGGTCATATTTTTTACATACAAAAAAGAAATGGTATACATCTTCAATTTGTCCACATGAACAGTTGGGAGAGTCAATTATATTTCTTCGATAAAGATCATTATTAAGCATACTACTGTGCCTTAATTTTGTGTGAATTATATTTAAATAGCGTTTCCCATATTGAAAAATACGAAGGTGGCTTTGAGGGATGTGAACATATTCTTGTTTTAAATTTACTAATAGAGGTTGTGTCTCTCACGTCTTTAGAAAGGGAATTCCAGGTATTAATTGCAGAGGGTACAAAAGATTTTTTAAAAGTTTCAAGTCTACATTTGGGAATAGAGTAATCTTCTGTGTTTCTTGTATTATATGTAGATTCAATTCTGCGAGTTTTTGGAAATATTTGTTTGAGATAATCGGGTACAATATTGTTGTGTACTTTAAACATAGTGGTTAATTTAGCTGTTCTTCTTCTTGTAATTAGGGGTTCCAATCCTGTCTCTGAATAGAGAATTTCTCTAGAAATAAAAATCGGGAGACCAGTGATGGTTCTTGCTGCAGCAAGCTGGACTTTCTCTAGTTTTTCTATATCGTAAAGTGTACAGCCGTCCCAGACAACTGAGGCATATTCGAGATGGGGCCTGACAAAAGTTGTATACATTTTTAAAAGAGTGTTTCGTCCAAGAGTGAATTTGAGCTTTTTCAAAAGGCCAAGCTTTTTATATGCAGTATTTACAACGCTATCAATGTATACAGACCAGCTTAAATCTTGTGAAAAAAGTAAACCAAGATGCTTATGTGAGGATTCAAATTCTGACACAGGAGTTCTTACTCCTCTAACAATAAACTATATACATGTACAAGATGATGTCCGTAAGCAATATTTAGTCTTCTATAAACAGCCATGAAATAGCATAAACGTGATTATGGTGGCGTTTCCGGTTGGCGGATCTAAGCTACTGGCAAATTTTAATGAAACTTCAACAAGCAGTCGTTTATTTATTTCATACAATATGTCATCACTGAATTATCAAAACTTGATTTAAATGATATAAAAGAAATTAAATAAGTTGTTATAACCGATTAAAAAGGGAAAAGTGCAAATTATTTTCGTCAATCACCGATCTCAATATTGACGGAAGCTTTTAGAACATCATATTAAATCGAGCCCGATGTTTAAAAGAAAAACAAGGGAAAATAGCTTCATGAACATAAAAAAACATTTGTGTCACTGGTCATTAATATAATGGTAAATCATAACACCATGAGTCGTGAATATATTCATATATCGAAAGAACATTAACATATATGTACATGTAGTATATGTATGCGTAAAATGTCCACATTCGCTGCTTTTATCCTTCACGGAAATAAAATAGAGCATATGAGGTAAAAAATCCAATATTGTATAACATGTTTCACATAAACATCAAATAAAGAATTCTTTATTTTTAAAGTTTTCACAAAAAGAGTTGGGGTGATGTACATCTACTTGAATTTGCGGGATTTTGAGCAAAATATTTCTTCATTTTATAAAAATTACAATACATTTTCTGTCGGAAATAGTAACTATAAATTAAATTTCTCGCGCTTGCGCGGGATTTCATCTACCTTTAAATAAATAAATGTGGTGAAAAATTAAAATAAATGCAAAAAGGAGTGCTTTGATTTTAAGAATACAATTGATAAAAAAAATGCATTAAAAAAATTATCCTTGTGTGAGTTTGACAGTGCTTTTGTTACCTATCGATCACTTTGAACAGGGTGATTGACACGATATCACCGATATATAGGCAAAAACCACCGGTACTATTAATCCTTGAATAATTAATGATTAATTTATTAATGCAAACTGGGATCTGTAGAAGAGAAATTTTGATTAATGATTATATACACCAATAAATCACCACATTATAATTTTAATGGCGTGTAATTATAATTTATTAAGTTAAAATAGCTTGTTTGTATAATTTACGTGGTCAGTATTTTAAGAATTGAATACTGAAATATACGAGTTACCAACAAACAATAAATAATTTATTTACAAGCCCTCCAACAAGCGCCTCGCAAATATTTGTAAATTTATAACCATCCCACGCTTACCAGGTAATTAAAAAAAATGTTGATGCTTTGTTTATTACAGGTATTTAATTTACTTAAGTTATTTCATTACATAAACATATAGGGGGAAAGTAAGATGCAATTAAGTTTGATAAAATACCGTTCCACTATTTTACTTGTTAAAAGTATATTGATATATTGCTATAGTTTAACAATCAAGTTCAATTTCTAACCAAGCAAATCTATTTCTTAGTCGATTCTCAAAATTGACCTTTTTTGTTTTTTTGCAATTCCTGATATGAAATGTTTAATATGACAGAAATAACATTTCAGTAGGCATAACGACACGAAACCTTTCATGGAGACGGAATTATTCATAGGTCACAAGGACTAGGTATTTTGACATCCAGCTGTCGACGATTTAGAAAATCTGCATAGGCTGTCAAAGAAATGAGGTGTCAGACTTGGTTCCAAGAAAAAAAAAGAAGATAAAAGAACAGGGGAAAATCAAATCTCTTAGTGTACAGATAAGTACCTTTAATTAATAGTCTAAAAAAATAAATGAAAGCGATTCCTCCACATCATGCATAATCGTCACTACGGTGAAAATCTTTGAAATGTCTCAGAAAAAAAGGATTCCTACCTTAAATTACTACTTAGGCTTTCAATATTAAAATAAATTCTTCTATTTCATGAACGTCACTTCGGTGAAAATATTTGAAATATCTCTGGAAAAAAAAGGTTGTTCGGGCTAAGACTTAAATGTATTTACTACTAAGTATATGATAATTACTATTAATCGACCCACATTACTAAATATCAAATGAGTTGATATTTGAGGGCTTTTAACAATAAGGGGGTTGGAAATTCCACGGTCTATATAATTATAATATTCTTATTTACTAAACTCTAGGAAGAGTAGCATTTGAAAATCTGAAAGCTATGAAACACTAATACAGTGATGGAGATAACGAACACTATTCAATAGTCCATTCAAACAATAAAAATAAGGAGCAGTGCAAACAGTAAATCTGATCTGTTTACCCATGTGAATGTCTCAATATTATTAATTAGATTTGTCAGTGATATTCGGGATTTGTCGGTAAGCTTTCACTTTCCCTCAATTTTAAATATATTACCAGTGAACATCTACTTTTCTTCAGAAATTATTAGCGATTAAAAAAAAAATTGAGACAGATCAAAACAAAAACGTACTGCTTTAATCGAAACAAACTGTTTTTTGTATTTTCATTATACCGAATCGTGAGACGTATTTTTGGACTTAAAATCCGTACAAAAACTTTTTTAGCATTTTGAAAGAATTTATTTCTTTTTTTAGATCGTAAACGAAATCAAAAACCGATACACAGAATTATGTATCTTAGTGTAGTCTACTTGTGTGCCAAGTTGAATTGAAATTAGACCAAAAGCTAAAAATTGAGACAGATCATAACAAAAACGTACTGCTTTAATCGAAACAAACTGTTTTTTGTATTTTCATTATACCGAAACGTGAGACGTATTTTTGGACTTAAAATCCGTACAAAATATGACGAAATCGTAAACAGCTCTGAAACACGGACCTCTAAAACCAATCGTGTGCTCTTTGTAACGGAAAAATTTGTCGACAATTCAGTGTGTAATCAATATCTAATATTTAAAATACTAAATAATTGTCATAACCTGAGAAATGTGTCGAAGGTCTTCTGCGGAAGAATAAGCATAGGAATAATGTACAAGTTAAATTAGTAATCTAAAATCGATAGAAAGAATTACTTAATAGTTGCGTCAAGTTATTCATCTGGGAGAAAATGATATTTGAATTAAAAAAAAAATCTCTTCAAGCAATAGAAGAAATGATATCTTAGAATACATAATTTGCCTGAAGGATAAGGAATATATAGACTCTTCCCAATAAATGCAACAACCAAATTAACCACCAAATTTATATTTTTAGGTATGATCTCTTAAGTTGTCAACTATCATTTGGCAAAGAAAAATGTCATACATTTTAGTTTTAAAAATTTGATCATTTTTGTTTATATGGAGCTCTTCTTCTAAAGGAGATCAACATAGTTTGAAATTGGCAACAAGCACCCATCCCTCTTAAGCTTACATGATTCTTAAACACGTGATCGAAATAAAATGCTTCTTAGTTAATCCACAGCTTTGTATTCAAGAAATTAAACAAGATATGCCTACCTGTCGGTTAGACAGTGCTCATTATAAATTTAAATGAATCAACTACGTTATTCTTTTTTACTGATTATGAAATTTATGGAAAATCCGTACAAAAACTCCAAAAAAAAGCTTGTATTTTTGGAAATTCACAATAATATCAATCACAAGAGTAAACAGTTGTAAATCCTAGTTGGATCAAAGCAAACAAAGGGGAAGATAATAATTTATATTGAGTAGTTGTTTTGCCTGTTTCATTCATAAACAGTGGTATGTTTATATGTATGTATAGTAGAAATGTGACGGAGTATCAGACAAAGAAGAGGCCTATGGGCGACATCGGTCATCTTAGTAACTTAACCCATGCTGTTCTTAACCAGATCCCTCGTCATACTTATTGTGACCCCGCCATATCTCTGGGGGACATGATTTGAACAATTTAGAATCTAACATACGCCAGGATGCTTCCATATAAGTTTCAGCTTTTGTCTCCCAATGGTTCTTGAGAAGATTTTTGAAAATTTATATATTTCATTGTTAAACTTGAATTCCCTATTGCGGCCCGCCCTACTCCCGGGGGTCATGATTTGAAAAATTCAGAATCTACACAACACCAGCATGCTTCTATATAAGTTTCAGCTTTTTTGGACCAGTGGTTCTTGAGAAGAAGAGTTTTGTAAATTTGTCCTACATTTTAGGTTACCTAAGAAAACCGTGACCTATTGCTATCCGTTTTCGTCTGTAGTCGTGCGATGTGCGCTAACATTTGAACATTTTCAGCTTTTTCTCTGCAACCGCTCAAACAGTTTTGGCAAAAAGAATTTTTGGGTGAAGGGAAACAAAAATTATGAATTTCATAGTCCCTGCCCCCCCCCCCCTTTTGGAGCCCGAGGGATGGGTCCAAAACCACTAAAATTAATGTAATCTTTAAAAATCTTCTTTACTCCTAGACATCAAGCAGTCAAACTGTTGGTATGATTGTAATGAACACTGAGTCCTCTACCAAAATTCATGGCCCCGGGGCTAGGGGTTCTAATGCTAAGGAGGGGCTAAATAGATTATATAGTGAAAATGCATTATTTCTTTGAAAATCTTCTATGCTCCTGGGCATTAAAAAACTTAACAAGTACATACATGTAGTTATGTTGAATAAGATTGTCTCTTCCAAAATTGTGAATTTCATGGCCCAAGGGTCCAGGGGTTCTTGGGTCTAGGGCGGGGCTTTATAGATTATATAATGAAATGCATTATTTCTTTGAAAATTTTCTTTTCTGCTCCTGGGTATTAAATGAACTAACCAAGTACATAGTTACGTTGAATAAGGCTGCCTCTTCCAAAATTGTAAATTTCATGGCCCTAGGGTCAAGGGTTCTTGTGTTAGGGTGGGGCTCTCTTGATTATTTAGTGAAAACGCATAAATTCTGTGAAAATCTTCCCTGGTGCTGAATATGAAACAAACTTACCAAGTACATAGTTATGATGAGCAAGAATGCCTTTTTCAAAATTGTGAAATTCATGGCCCCAGTGACAAGGGTTCTTTGGTCTAGGGCGGGGCTATATAGATTATTTAGTGAAAATGCACTATGTGTTTGAAAATCTTCTTCTATGCCGCTGGGCATTAAATAAACTAAACAAGTACATAGTTATGTTGAATAAGGCCGCCTTTTACAAAATAATGAATTTTAATAGACCCAGAGTCAAGGATTCTTGTGTTGGGGCGCGGCTCTATTGATTATATAGTGAAAATGCATTATTTCTTTGAAAATCTTCTTCTCTGTTGCTGGGTATTAAACCATCGAACTTTGTACATAGTTATGAAGAGGAAGATGCCTTATCCAGATTTGTGAATTTCAGGGCCCCTGGGTCAGGGGTTCTTGCGTTAGGGTGGGGCTCTAATGATTATGTCGTGAAAATGCATGAATTCTTTTAAAATATTTCCTTTGTTCTTGGGTATTATGCCAATGATCTAAGTACATATTTATGATAAAGAAGGCTGTCTCTTCCCAAATGGTCAATTTCAGGGTCCCTGGGTCAGGGGTACATAGTCTGAAAATAGATTAATGAACAGATGTAAAATCTTCTCTCTGACATTAATTAACCATTTATGGTGAAATTAAAATTATGATAAAATTTCTAGAATTTTGAAATATGTGCCTTCAGGGTCAGTGGTTCCTGTAGGGCGGGGTGCACAACTGGTTATGAAGTGGAAATGCATTTCCTATTTGTTACTCTGAGTATTAAGTAACCAAAGTAAGCATGCTAAATGTATGGTTATGATAAGCAACGGTGCCTCTTTCAAAATTTTGAATTTGAATTTCATGGCCTCTGGTTTAAAACACGATCCAAATTGTTGGAAAGTTAAAATAAGAAGTTGTTAGATGATACTCAGGTGGTTAAAACACGATCCAAATTCAATTGTTGGAAAGTTTTTAGATGATACTCAGGTGACCTATAAAGCCTGCATGTGGGCTTCTTGTTCAATTTAATTGTATTCTCTATTGCGGCCCCGCCCTATCCCCGGGTGTTATTTTTCAGTTAGAATCTACATTACTCCAACATGCTTCCATATAAGTTTCAGATTAAGGACCACTGGGAAAGAAAAGCTCAGACGTATTTGGAAACACCCTGGGTTAGTGTAGATTCTAAATTAATCACATCATGGTCCCTGGGGATAGGGCGGGTCACAGTAGAAAATCTAAGTTTTATAATGAAATATATAGGAAAAATCTTCTTCGCGAGAACTACTGAGTCAGGAAAGCTGAAACTTATGTAGAAACATCCTGGGTAGAGTAGATTCTAAATTGTTAAAATCATGACACCCACGGGGGTAGGCGGGGCCTCAGTAGGGAGTTTAACACTGAAGTATATAGGAAAAATCTTCTTACTAACCACTGAGCCAGAAAAGCTGAATCTTAATTGGAAGCATCCTGGGGTAGAGTAATTCCTAAATTTTTAAATCATGATCCCTGGGCTAGGACGGGGCCACAACAGAGAATCCAAGCTTTACATTGAAATATGCAGGAAAATCTTTAAATGTAACTGGATTGATTGATTAACTGGAATAACAGAAAAGCTGCAAATTTAGGCCTATGCTGCACTTGCCTTTGAAAACATCCACACCTGCTGTGAAGTGTAATATTTAAATTGTCCATTTGGGGCAAGCAGTAGGTATGGAACTGAAAAGCAATTGCAAGGAAGAAAATTTGGTAAAAAACAGTATGGCCAGAGTTACTCAGGTGAGCGAAGTGGCCCATGTGCCTCTTGTTTATCAAGCAGTTATATTTTGAAAATAAAAAGAATCAGAATCAAGAGAGTTGCATAAAAACCCTTTAAATCTCGCAGGTGGGAATCTGAAGTAATGTGCTAATGGAAAACCTTAATGCATTGCTTCTTGTTTCTTAAACAAGACCATGGACTGGGGTTAATCCCTACGTCGCGGGTTCGAATCCCACCGTGGGACGTGGAGACTGGTCCTTTGGCTGAGTCCGTGTCAGTTGGTGCTTGCACGAAAAAGATCCCTCCATGCTCAATGGCCTTACGTGGCGAGTATAGGACAAAATTTACAGCTCTCCAACGGCAGGTGGTGGCGTCTCCATGTGAATGAAAAATTCTCGAGAGGAACGTTAAACAAAATACAATCAATCAATCCCCTTGCTATTTACTTGAAATTAGTTAAGTCCGTGGAAAAATGTAGTGATTGTGGATAGTCAGAATCTTTTTGGGGGCAGAAAATACCATCAAGTGCTGTGGAAGCACTTCAGTCAGCTGCTCTTCTGTATGACAGAGCTATTTGTTTGTACCCTGTGCAAACCACCCTGAACAGCAGTTAATTACAAATTCAGACAATGAAAAAATTGAGGATATGATAACACAATGAAGCGTCAAAGAACGACTAAATTTTACAAAAGTTGTTGAAAGCGATTGCAGAGTGACCATCTTGAGGGAGAAGGTTGATGTGAGGTAAATTGTCATTTTAACTGTTAGCGCTCTCTGCCTTTAATGGCTCTTCAGACAGTTACAAACTGAAAGAGAGAGAGAGAGAGAGAGACCAGGATAATAACTGTCGATAAAATTACGTTTGATTACAAAACATTAATTAGGGCCCCGCTCGGCGGGAGCCCTATAGTGATCAGTCCGTCCGAGATCTCTTGTCCGGAGCATATCTTCTCTCTCCTTGGCCCAATCTTGCTCATACTTCACCCACAGAGTGCCTTTTGGAAACCGGTGTACGGTGCAGTGATTTTGAACCATGTTTCCAGGTCAAAGGTCAAGGTCATAGCAGAATTATATGAAAAAATCCTTGTCCGGATCATATCTTCTCCCTCCTTGGCCCAATTTGGCTTTATACTTCACCCAGAGAGTGTCTTTGGGTAACTGGTGTGCAGTGATCTTGAACCATTTTTCTAGGTCAAAGGTCAAGGTCATAGAGTTATATGAAAAATCCTTGTCCGGATCATATCTTTTCTCTCCTTTGCCCATTCTGGCTCATACTTCACCCACAGAGTGCCTTTGGAAAACCGGTATGCAGGGATTTCAAACCATGTTTCTAGGTCAAGGTCATAGTAGAATTATATGAAAAATCCTTGTCTGGATCATATCTTCTCTCCCCTTGGCCCAATCTGGCTCCTACTTCACCCACAGAGTGCCCTTTGGGTAAAGGGTGTGCAGTGACATTAAGCAAAGTTTCAAGGTCAAGGTCAAAATAGCCTTTCTATTCAAATTCTTGTCTGGAGCATATTTTCATTTTCCATGGCCTAATCTGGCCCATGCTTCACAGAGTACCTTTGGGTATAACCGGTGTACAGTGACCTTGAACCATGTTTTAAGGTCATCGCAAAATTATATGAAAAATCCTTGTTCGGAGTATATCATCTCTCCCCGTGGTCCAATAAGGCTCATATTTCACTCACATAGTGCCTTTGGTCAGTGAATGTGCAGTGACCTTATACAAAATGTCTAGGTCAAGGGTCAAGGAAAAAAATAGCCTCTTTTTTTAAAGTCTTCGTTTGCTGAATAATGTCTTTCCCTGAAGTCCAATCAGCCTCAGACAAATTGACTGGACATGGAGTATTTGTGATTTCCCTTCCATATTATCATAGAGGATATGCAACAATTTTCATAGAAGACACATTTTTAAAAGTTTTTTAATTGAATAATTTTTCAGGGAGTAATACTTTTTGTCCTCTTTAATCTCAAACAGCTTCAAAATAAAACCTTAATGTTCATTGCTAAAAGCGGGGCCCTTTGAGATGGCCACCACAAGACAAAAAAAAATCATAATTTGACCTCAATAATTCATTAATTTAACAACGTTCTCAAAAAAGGTCCTCTCAACAGAACCAATACATTTATGAAACAGCTAAAGATGTAAAATTTAGCAACAACAGACGTCAAATAAATCAAGAAGTGTGTTTGTCCCCTTTTTAAAAAAAATACACAGTTGCCAAGTGTGGGAACGCAAAGTGCAGGACATGTAAACATATATGTAGAGATCAACGTATAACTTGAACGGAGGACAACTCATAGTCAACGCAAATATGTTTTTGTTTGCTTGAATGCATACTCTTTAACGTCCCTCTTGAAAATTTTTCACTCATAAGAGACGTCACCAATTGCCGGTATTGAACTACTAATATACCCGGCATTTGAAGTCATTGAGCAGTGGGGATCTTTTTCGTGTCAGCACCTACTGTGACAATGGACCTCGGTATATACGGTCTCATCCGAAGGACCGATCTCCAAGTCTCTCTGTGAGATTCGAACCGTCTTCTAACGATCATGTTAAATTCTCTAAATGTCAATAAATCAGCTGGCATTGACTTTATTGGGCCGCGTCTTTTGAAAGTCGCATCTAAATATATATGTAAACCTATAACTCATCTTGTTAATGCTAGCATAGTAAGTGGTATTTTCCCGACAAATTTAAAACAAGCCAAAGTAACACCTATTTTTAAGAAAGGTGACAAAGCTGACCCGAATAATTATCGTCCTATTTCTATTCTACCAACTGTATCTAAATTGATAGAAAAACATGTAGCTAAGCTAATACAAAATTTCACTAATGAATTCGATCTTCTAACACAATCCCAGTCGGGATTTAGGGCACTCCATTCTTGTCAAACTTCCCTTACAAAACTAACAGAAAGTTGGCTTAATGCAATGGATCGTGGTGAACTAATTGGAATTACATTTATAGATTTTAGTAAAGCATTTGACTTGGTGAATCATGACATTCTTCTAGAGAAATTAACCCATTACAAATTTGACCAAACAGCTATAAAGTGGTTTAAATCATATCTTTACAATAGGACCCAGTGTGTTAAATTTGGAACATGTGTCTCCAATACTCTATGTACCACAAGGGTCAATTTTAGGTCCACTTTTATTTTTATTGTACATAAACGACCTTCCTTTACATGTAAACAATTCAAATATTGATATGTTTGCTGATGATGTTACTTTGTACTCTAATAATCATAATGCAAGATGTTTAGAAAATACACTAAATTCAGATCTTTGTGAAATTGAGAAATGGTGTGCTCAAAATCAAATGGTATTAAATGTAGATAAAACGAAATGTATGTTAATGGGAACACAACAAAGAAAATCAAAACTAGAAAATCCAAATTTAGAACTTTATGCCTCAGACAAAACAATTGAAATGGTTGAAACTGAAAAAATTCTTGGTGTACATATTGATGATAAGTTACAGTATGCGAATCATATTGATTCGGTCTGTAAAACTTTAAATTATAAGTTATCGTAGGATTAAAAAATTTCTCCCTCTTCATACCAGGAAACTATATTACAATGCTTATATTTTACCATCTATTAACTATTGTTTGACTGTTTGGGGTAATGCCCCTAAGAAGGACATGGACAGACTATTTAAATTACAAAAAAGGGCAGCAAGGATTATTCTTGATGCAAGTCCTGATTCTTCATCTAAACCACTATTTGAGAAACTTGGATGGTTAACTATTTATGAGCTAGTTGATCTGTACAAATACATATTATTATACAAAATTTTCAGCGGAATGACTCCCGAATATCTTCATAATTTATTTGAATTTCATTCTTCAACTTCCTATAACCTGCGATCTGAAACTAATTACGATCTTAAATTACCAAAATTTCATACAAACTTATTCAAGACCTCTTTTCAGTACTCAGGTGTACATCTATGGAATAAACTTCCACAATACATTAGACTCTCTCAATCTTTACAAGCATTTAAACGTAATGTAGAAAATTACATTATCAGCCGTCGCTCAATTATTTGAGCATATGTTTATGATCGTCATATTTCTGTATTGTCATATTTGTGTACATGGACACTGTATTCATAATTTGTGATTGTATTTCCTATTATATATGATGAATTGTATCTTGTATCTTTTTGTAATTGATGTATAGAGGGCCCTGGGGAAGAATAGTGCATGCACTAACCAGGTTACCTTCTTTAAATAAAGTTTTATTATTATTATTATTATTATTATTATCAACTCCTGGCGACTCTGGAGCAGACGCTCTAACCACCGCGCCACGCGGGCGACTAAAAGCTGATTTTATAAAAAGTTTCAGGACTAAAAGGTCGATTACAGCGCTTTAAGCTTAAAAAGTTTGCTTGTGTGTATGTTTAAATATATGTACATGTATGTATTAAAAACCTATCGTAATAATACTGAACCAGAAGTCTCTGACGAGACTATAGTTCTACTGGTCTATAGTAATAAGTAATAACGCAGGAAGAGAAACTTTAAACTTTACAAAAGCAATAAATTTAAAATAAATGATGATTGGTTTAGTCATTTTCTTGGCAATACAGAGAAAAGTCCAAACCTCCCCAAATTCCCACACCCAACGAAATAGGATTTTCAGGTTTTTGACAATGCTCAAATTTTTTTCTCTCCTTGTCCATTTTTTTTTTTTCAGGTTCGAATTTTTATCTCTTTGAATTAACTCCCCCCTTTCAAAATTGCTTCCGAAGCCAATGATATGCACGAGGTTTGATGGGAGAGACATGTTTGGAATGGAATAGGCAGCAGAGGCAGAAAAAACGAAAGAGCTGAATGTGATTATGCCACAAATAAGGAAAGTAACACTGGGAGACATTACCGCACTGATCACAATGAAATAGTTTCGGTCGCAGCTGGTGCGGTCTAGAGCACATCACAGAATTGTCCTGCTGACAGTGTGCCAGAGGAAACCGACAAGACAAGAACCAGTCTGTACTCCACTATTGATCGAAAACCAAACCAAGTCAGGACCAATTAACACCACTTGCTCCATCGCTATTCAGACATCCGATGACTACATCAAATAAGACATTCTTTTATTCAGTTGGATGTGCCTCACGAATCATTGTCATGACTATCTATATTTTGGGAATATTCTTTTAATTTCAGTTTCTTCAAAATGGCATCTTGCAGTTGAAAATACAACAGATGTCTGCGAAGGGAAAACGGAAATTCGCGTTTTTAATTCAAGTATTAAATTTTAATAAAAAATCCAAATACCAAGTGAAAATCTTACAAAAACTACTTCAACCAAAGCCGAAAATTAGAGGCGTTAAGGTTCCTTACAACCTCAAGAGCTTCAGAGAGTATGTCTTCTTACATATCGAACCAAGGTTCTAGAAAATGGAAACGACATTGTTATCCGTTTTCGTCGGTCGTCGTGCGTTATGCGTTATCATTTGAACATTTTCAGCTTCTTCTCTGCAACCACTCAACCAATTTCAACCAAATTTGGCACAAAGCATCCATAGGTCAAGGGAAACAAAAAATTGTGAATTTCATGGTCCCTGCTCCCCTGGGGCCTGAGGGGTGGGGTCAAAACCACTAAAATTAATGAAATCTTTAAAAATCTTCTTTACTCCTGGACATCAGGCAGTCAAACTGTTGGTATGATTGTAATCAGCATTGAGTTCTCTACCAAAATTGTGAATCTCATGGCGCCTGGGTCAGGGGGTCCTTGTGCCAGTACGGGGCTAGATTATAGAATGAAAATGCTTAAATTCTTTGAATTTTTTTTCTCTGCTTCTGGGCATTTAATAAACAAACCAAGTACATAGTTATATTAAATGAGGCTGCCTCTTCCAAAATTGTGAATTTCATGGAAAGGGTCAGGGGCTGGTGTTAAATTATTGATTAATTAGAGAAATTTCATAAATTCTTTGAAAATTTTCTTCTCTGCTCCTTGGTAATAAATAAACTAACCAAGTGCAAAGTTATGTTGAATGAGGCTGTCTTCCAAAATTGTGAATTTCATGGCCCCAGGGTCAGGGGTTCTGGTAATAGGGCGGGGATCTATTTATTAATTAGAGAAATTTCATAAATTCTTTGAAAATTTTCTTCTCTGCTCCTTTGTATTAAATAAACTAACAAAGTGCAAAGTTATTTTGAATGAGACTGCCTCTTCGATAATTGTGAATTATGTGGCCCCTGGGTCAGGAGTTCTGGTGTTAGGGCGGGGCTCTTTTGATTCTACAGTGATAATACATTAACTCTTTAAAAATATTCTTCTCTGCTCCTGAGCATTAAGTAAACTAACCAAGTACATAGTTATGTTGAATACGACTGCCTCTTCCCAATTAGAGAATTTCAGGGCCCCTTGGTCAGGGCTTCTGGTGTTGGGGCTGGGCTCTATTGATTATGTAGTGATATGCATGAATTCTTTGAACAACTTTTCCCTTGCTACCGGTTAATATGCAAATGATCTAATTACATATTTAAGGCCATCATTTTTTTTTTATTTTTAGGTTTACAAACCCGCCGCTCAAGTTTTTGAATTTTCAGAGAAAAAAAAATAAAATTGAGAAAACACAGATTTTTTTCTTTCCGAAGTCAAATTTGAGTCGGGATCGAGATTTCAAAGTTACGAATTCGTACTTCCGGTTTTAAGATGAACATGGCGGGTAAATGAAGATAGATCCGCAAAGTTTATAGCAGCACCGTAACTTGGTTTAGTGAAAAATTTTATCGATAAGAGTGCCTTTCAAAACGTTTCACCCGTTCGGAGGACAAAAAATGCTGACGGCCTTGTTGTACAATGACATGCTGGTAAAATTATTATGTTTTCAAAATCAAAAGTATCTGTAAATCAAAATTATTTTCCTTTCACAGGTTTAAAACTGCCCGTGGTAGCTATTGCAAGCGACATTGTTTGGGTCTCTGTTAAAGCTCACAGTCTAAGCATCATTCTTCAGAAAAGGGTCGCTTATGCATCAGATGTAATGAATAAAACTATGGGAGAAGTTAAGTCCATTAGCAATTGAGGATGAAATAAACAAAAGCCTGAATTATGAAGAAATAAAAAAAAATAAACTATTAAAAAGCAAGTATATACAAATATATACAGGCATGTAGTATCATTTGTGGCAGCCAGAAAAAATTATTTTACACTTAATTCACCTTTCTCCCCAATATTCCCTGCCTGTTTTATGATAGGAATTATAATTTAGGTATCAAGTATATTTTAGAACAATGTCTACACATTCACCTAACACATTTTAAAAAATGAAGATATACTGAAAGAGTTTTAACGAATTGATTTTTAAAAATCTATTTCGATCAACATCGTAAAATTTATATCATCGGCCCAAACTGGCAGATGATGAAATAAACAATTGAATGTTCTACTTTCCTATTTGTAACCATTATGAGTCCAGTGGCAAGAAGCCTGTTAGGAGAGCATGAAAAAGAAGAAAAAATGAATGAACAAAGTTGATAATTTATCCCCCCCCCCCATTTTTTTTAGTTTCCTCCTCCCACGAAACTTTTTCATTCGATATTCGTGACTAAATCTAAAAATAAAAAATCCTGGCCTTTTACTGAAAAAAGGTGTCTCTTTCAAAATGATTAATTTCAGGGCCCTTGGGTCAGGGGTACTGGGGTGGGAGTTACTTTGTCTAAAAATAAATGAATGCTTTGAAATCTGCTCTTTGATAAGCAGTCTATCAAAAGTGTGGATTTGATGGCTTTTTGATTAAAACACGAACCGAATTTAATTGCTGGAAAGTGTTACATGATACTCAGGTGACCTATCAGGCCCATGGGCCTCTTGTTTTTCTATCACTTCGTGGTAAAGGACTATGTAATATCAGTAAGGAAAACTATACGGATACTATCCGACTTATTGTTTCCCGCTTGAAAAGTGGGGGGTATTAATTTGGGTCTGTACGTCCGTCCGTCCGTCTTTCTGTCTGTAACGCTTTCGTTTCCACACGATATCTCGCGAACCCTTTGAACTTTTGCAATGAAATTTTGCATAGCAACTCCCTATGGACTAAAGAAGACCCCTATTGATTTTGAGGTCACAAGGTCAAAGGTCAAGGTCATAAATTTGCAAATTCTGTCTGTTATAACACTTTCGTTTCCGCGCGATATCTCGAGAACCCTTTGCGCTTTTGCAATGAAATTTTTGATCACATCCAGACTGTTCGACGTAATTTTGTGTAAACGAATATTTCCCTCTTTCTGAAGAGTTGTCTGAGTGCAAGTCAATAGGTTCACAGCTTCATCACTGCTATCAAACGACATTAAGCCGTCTTCCACATAAAAATTTCCATTAACAAATCTCTTCACATCTTTCTCTGCATCACTTACACATTTTCGAAGTCCATAGGTTGTCACAGCAGGCGACGGGCTGTTTCCAATCACATGTCTGGTCATTCTGTATTCAGTCATTCTTGGCTTGGGTCATTGTCTTTATACCACATGAATCTTACATAATCCCTGTGTTTTTCCGGAACAGAAAAGCGATAGAACATTTGTTCTATGTCCATAGTTATTGCAACAGGATGTTGCCGAAATGTTAGTAGTGTGTCTAAGAGTGAGTTCACAAGATCTGGTTCTGTTGGTAACACATCGTTTAGACTGATCCCTTCGTATTTAGCTGAAGAGTCAAAGACACAACGCACACTTCCCGGCTTCTTAGGGTGATACACAGCGAATAAACGCAGGTACCAGCATTCGGTATTTGGGTCCAGTTCTTGAGCCGGTTCCGCATGCAAGTTTTCTAATATTTTCTTCATGAAGCCAATAACATGATCCATCTTTTCAGGATTTTTTCTTAAATTCATGTCCAGTGAATGGGCTCTTCTAAGGGTCTGAGGCTTGTTATTTGGTAGATGCTGACGATTCCTTCGGAAAGGAAGGGGCGCTGTCCATGATCCATCAGGACCTTTGTACATTTCTGTGTCCATGAGATTCAAGAATTTTTTATCTTCTATTGAAAGTCCAGGAATGTTATCTTCTTTTGTCCTTAAGAAAACACAACTATCCTCAACATGAATGTTGTTATAGCATGGCTCAAGAAGAGTAGTTCTACCATCCTTCAAGGTGAAGGTCTTTATAACTGAGATAGCGTCTTGCTGATAAGCTGTGCCGAGACGCACATTTCCAATGATGACCCAGCCCAACCGTAACGTTTGTGCGAAAGGCGCATGTATAGGTCCTAAACATTGTTCCAAGACATGATGAGCCGGTAGTAAATCCCTTCCAATAAGTAGTAATATCTCAGCATTTTCCTGGATAGGAGGAATGAACTTAGCAATGTCTTTCAAATGACTAAATTGTTCTGCCACTAACGGAGATGGTATCTCGTCCCGAATGTTCGGTATTTGATCACACTCTATGAGCATGGACAGATCCATCTTACAGCTTGAATCAAAAGATTCTATGTAAAGTCTGAACATCGTCTACCGAACTCTGTCGTGTTCCCATTGCAAGATGATAACGATTATGGTATCTCGGGTCCTGAGATAGCGAAGAGGTCAAAGAATGCTGACCTTACTAGAAAGCGGTTGCTCTGTTCATCTACAATGGCGTATGTAAGAACAGCTTTTTCTGGAAATTCTGTGGGATATACTTTCACTAATACAGTCTTAGCACAAGACCTGCTTGCACCTGTTCTTCCACAAACCATGGAGCAGGCTGATGTCACTTCTTCTGTAATAGTCTTAGCAGGATAGTTCTTGTTACAGTCTTGATCACTGTTAGTTGGCTTGTCTATATGTAAAGCCGTTGGGTGATTGGTTGCCTTACACACACTACACATCACAGTTGAGCGACAGTCCTTAGCTAGGTGACTCCTCTGACCACAGCACTTGAAACAAAGTCCTCTACTTCTTAAGAAATCTAGTCGATCCTGTAACGATTTCTCACGAAACTGGTGACAATTGTTTAAACTGTGGTTTGTTTTATGCAAGGGACATATGTCACGGCCGATGTCTTGGTTTCTGACACAGAGTTCGAGACTGGCACATCCTTCTTTTTGACAAAGACGGACTGAAATGAAGTTTGAGGTTTCGGTTTACATGGTCTTGTGTCTTCGTAAGCGAAGGACGGGTTATTTTTCACTCTTGCCATCTTTTCCAGAAATTGTGCAAAAATGTGGAATGGTGGAAAGGCCAGGTTATGTTGCTCTTTGTATCTGCTTGCCTCATTGGTCCACTTTTCCTGTAACTGATAAGGAAGTTTATTGACAATTAAGTTGTCAATTATACCGAACTTTTCATTAAATAAAAAAATACGTATAACTGCCTGACGTCACGGCGTCAGGCAGTAAAAGGATTGATATTTCCAAGATCCGAAACTGTGCGACCATATCTAAAGAGCTAGAATTTGTGCAAGCTGATTTACATTGGAATTTTTTACTTGCATTTTAAAAGAAACAGTTTTCAGGAAAAAAAAAGATATTACTGATGCAAAATACTGCATTGTTTACTTCCTTTACTCTTTATGCACGGAACAGATTATTCCATGTGATTCGCCGTTTCAACGTGTCCGTGTCTCCTTTTTTCTGCATTTCTATACTACTGGATCAGTCCATTTATATTCTACGAAAGGGGTGAATAGTTTTCTTCGCGCCAAATGTCACTAGTAAGCTATCTTCGCGCCTTTCCTTGGATTGTTCTATTGTATGAATGGGTGCCTTCCAGGGAATTAAATAAAGTTTGTCCTTTTAACTTCCTTCTAATGCTTCAGAAATTCTATCTACAAGTTTTATATCATTCTTTAAAACAATATATCGTATACATCAGTATATGGACATGTAACACTTAAAAATGATGTTTCTAATTTGTTTCCCGATCCCGCGGTTGGTTTATTCCACAAATGGACTAGTCCAATAATAATAAACAATGCAGTTCAAGCCATCGTCTCGAGATGCATGACCTTTTATATGTCTTTGTTCAGATGCACACAATATATAAAAAAGCAGAGCCTAAATATTGAAATTACTTATTTCATTCTCAATATATAATAGTGTCAACACCCCTTTTTTTAAGAAAAAAAATAATGAACACACATTACTACTGTTTACTTCAGAGGAGGAAATACACTCCAACAAAATGTGTTTTAATCATACCCATCCTTTAAAATGTTCACAATGCGTGATATGATAACAGATTTTATAATATATAGGTGTTACAGTTTAGCTTGAAATCAATTTAGATCTAAGGGCAGATCACTCCACTTGCAGACACCCCCCCCATTACAAAGTTCTTAGTATGCAGTGTAAAGATGATTCCTCTACAAGTTAAGTAAAATCAAGATTTCAATTACATGAGGTTCTCAAAATATAAAGTAAGGATATTTTTTAAACCCACAAAAGTATTGCTCAAAAGGTTTATCACTCTTCATGCAGATAAATTGATTCATTTAGTCAGGCAAGCTTTTTAAAAAGCTGTTTCTTGTAATAACATTATTATTATAGGTATTGCGTATCTTTTTTATTTACCGAAAATTTCGGCAAAATTGATAGGCACGGGAACTCCTGTGGACAGACAAAAACGGATTTTATTACTGATTTATTGTACGCTGAGTTTACTCAGGTGACCTAAAACAAATGAGTCTGACAAATTAATTTAAGTCTTTGAAGATGCAGACTTTATATATATCAGATAAAATTTCATTTCGGAACGAATCCAAATCATCATAAACGAGCACCAAGGAGGAATAACATCATTAGAAGATCATATACTGCATATGCATCTAGAGCAGACGATCGAATCACTGCGATCGTCTGCGTGGCGCAGTGATTAGAGCGTCTGCTCTAGATTCGCGAAGTACGGTGTTGATCCTTACAGCGCGGCAGTGGGACGTTGAGGCGGTTCTTCGGATGATAAAGTAAAGTCCCGTGTAGCAGTAGTTGCTGGCACGAAAAAGTCCCCTCAATGCTCAATGACCCAAGTGCCGAGTATAGGACAAATGTTGCAGCTCTCCACCTGCAGGTAGTGGCGTCTCCATCAGTAAGGAATAGTAAACAACATACAATAATCAATCTAACTGCGCCACGCAGGCGACGATACAATCTTGATGTTATTTGGAAAAATGTTTGGAAAGTGAAAAAAGTTTCTATATTGGGGCACAATTCATATATTTTGGCATATGTCATTTATGGGATAGCGGTTTTAAGGATGACGTTTACTCAAGCTTCAGAAAACAGAAAGTATATGTTGAATCAAATATTGTTCTAAATGGATAAAATAAGCAAATTTTAAATCAAAATCAATTTCAAAAATTAATATTTTATTATTTAAAGAAAATATACAGGAACAAAAGTCAATGTATGGTAATGCAGAGGAAATTCGAACTTAATTTTTGTCAAAAAATTTATTTCTTGCCATATTAATCACAAAATAAAGGTTTCACATTTTATTAAAAACCATTTTGCAAATATCATATGTGTTTAAGCTCATAAATTATTTCAAATAATTGAATACTGTGAAGTAAAGAAATTCAATAAACTGTACAAAAACCATTCCAGACAACATATCTCAATAATTTGATCATTGACCCCATATAATATTAATACCACCAGAATTAGGGCAACAAAAGTAATCTGAGGCTATAAATAATTTAGAGTTCTTATCAGTCCGATTTTTTTAATATTCGATTAAAAATGGGGAACATTTTTTGGGGACAGAAGAAATTCGGACTGTAATAATTATCACATTTATAGCCCAAACTCCAATCATTTCTTTATATGAAGCAACGCTGTTCAATTGCTATAATATTTCATTATTTAAAGAGTTTAGTTGCTCGTAATATTTTGTGTGTGAAGAAAAAATTGGTCATAGTGTGAAAAATTGAGGTATTTCCCGGAAAATACTCAGAGGCCATTAGCATGAAAATTAGGACATTGACCTAGTTATTTGAAATTGAAATTTAACACAAAAATTATAGGTGTACAATGTGCAACAGGTGGTTTTTCGTTCTTATCAGTGGAATTTTTGGTCATCTGAGTAAAGGTATACCTTAATATCGCATTTAGGATCATTTTGTTTAATTTCTTGTTTTGCATCAGAAATTCCTTCCTCTAAGTGATATTTTTTTGGCAGGGTGCGTTGCTTTCACATACAATTAATCTTACAAGATCTTGTTCACACATAATTTTTGGAGTAAAGCACTGTCCCTGCGTTTTATCAAGTAGCAACTCCCCTGTACTTGGAGCCGGTCTTAAAAAGCTGCAGCGAATCCTTCTGAGTTTTATGTTTCTTATTACAGAAAATAGTTCATCCAGTGGTATTCTTCAAAGCCGTTTTCAGGCGTTATAACAATGATAAAGATATTTTTAAGGATCACATTTTCATTTACTTGAAAATTTCTAATCAATTTACATTACAAGTTTTGATTTAGTCTTCAATAACCACCTGACACCAGAAGAGTCTTTGATTTTCCTTGCCTGAGGCCTTCCGAAGTCCAAGCAAAAATGCCAGACACTCACTGTCGAATCGACTAGAACTTGGCAACAACCTGTAAAACAACATTCAAAGATGCAAGGTTTTTCTAAATCGAAAATAATTACAGACTATGTTTTATTCTGATGTTTGTTGCATTGCTATTAATTCTCAAAACAGAAGTGAGCACTCTGAGACTCTCCGGAAGAAGATATAGAGGATGTTGAGGAGATCAAGTGTCAGCTCCCAAACTAAGAAGTTAGTTAATAAAAGTAGAAAAAGCAGCTCATGACACACTTTGGCTAGAGAAATATATGAAGTAAAAGACCCGAAAGAGGAAATATGGCGTTGTTTCAAGTTGGAAATAGAAGAATCCTCAAATTACGTACTTAACAAAGAGGCGTTTTGGTTACGTAACACTTACGAGGATTTACTAACTTTCAGATGTGAACATGTACAAGAAATGCTTGATCACAATCCTCTTTTATTAGAAATGTTGCACGCGGTGTCTTCCTAGGAAGTCAATGTATGAGCAACATTTTGATTAGATCTATCCATAGATCGGAACTACCTATGAATACTCAAGAAGAAGAGGTACATGGACCTTTCCCGTGTACAAAGGGTGATTTCCATGACATTGACAGAAGAGAAGATTCATTGAAAGGTATATTGAAATTGTCTTTTCGGTCAATTTATATTTTCGGTCTCTTTACCATGTTACAAGTTTAACTATTTTACTAACCTGTATTTTTGTGACGCCTCCACAGCGGAGAGCTTCACTAAGATATCTCTTTACTAAGCGTCTGTCTACCTGTCTGCCCGCGGCAGTTTGTCACACCCCATAATCTACAGAACTCCAAGAGGTACGGACTTGATATTTTGCACATACAATTTCGGGCACTATGGCTTTCGTAAATTACCATGGTATTAACCTAATGACCTTTGAATCTTACATTTGACTAATGTACAAAATATTGCTGATAGGGCTTTTAAAATGTGTATCGTTTGCAATCAATTATAAAAAGATGTCACATGTGTTCCTTGGAACGAACTAGATACTTTTTTGCCATTGATATATCCTGCTTACTAAAACCTCATTTAACCATACTTTTGTGAGCATGATTAACTTTTTGTTGTGTTTTCAACTAGGGGGACAACCGTTTGATTCGGGGGAGGGGGGGGAGTGGGGATTTTAGAAGTTAATCTGTTTTCCTGACACATTCCATGGTCGATAAAATGACCTTGCAATTAATCATTGAGTTTTTCAGGTTCTATTATGTTAAAATAAGCATTATCAAAGACAATTATTGCTCAAAAATAATTATGTTAATTTCACACGGTCACAATAGTATGCCTTGAACTTGAAAATTTATTAAAAAGATTACCGATATTGACTTTGACTGGCAACTTTACACAGGCACATAAATAAATGCTCATAAGCATAAACATGTACAGTAACCAGAAGTCTCTGTCGAGACTGAAGCTCTACTGGTTTGTACTTATAGCAAAGGAAGAGAAAAGTACTTAAGCAGTTGGAAATTGAAACTTTTCAACAGCAATGAATAGAATAATGATCCTTGATTAAGTCTCTTTATGTTCTTAGTGCAGTCTACTTGCATGCCACATTTATATTATAATCAGACTAAAATTGTATTTGGAGTAGCATTTTGAAAGAATTTCACAGAAATTTCTATTTTTAGTAACCACGACAACAACGTTCATCGAAATCAAAAACTGATACACAGAATTGTGTATCTTATTGTAGTCTACTTGTGTGCCAAGTTATATTGAAATCAGACTAAAACTGTAGGAGTAGCATTTTGAAAGAATTTCACATAAATTTCTATTTTTAGTAACCACGGCAACACCGTTCATCGAAATCAAAAACCGATACACAGAATTGTGTATCTGAGTGTAGTCTACTTGTGTGCCAAGTTATACTGAAATCAGACAAAAACTGTAGGAGGAGTAGCATTTTGAAAGAATTTCACAAATTTCTATTTTTAGTAACCACGGCAACACCGTTCATGGAAATCAAAAACCGATACACAGAATTACATGTATGTATCTTATTGTAGTCTACTTGTGTGCCAAGTTATATTGAAATCAGACTAAAACTGTAGAAGGAGTAGCATTTTGAAAGAATTTCACAGAAATTTCTATTCTTAGTAACCACGGCAACACCGTTCATCGAAATCAAAAACCGATACACAGAATTATATGTATCTTATTGTAGTCTACTTGTGTGCCAAGTTATATTGAAATCAGACTAAAACTGTAGAAGGAGTAGCATTTTGAAAGAATTTCACAGAAATTTCTATTTTTAGTAAACACGGTAACACCGTTCATCGAAATCAAAAACCGATACACAGAATTATGTATCTTAGTGTAGTCTACTTGTGTGCCAAGTTATATTGAAATCAGACCAAAACTGTAGAGAAGTAGCATTTTGAAAAATTGTTTACAGACAGACAGACAGACGAACGGACGACGGACGCATTACTATCGCATAAGCTCTTCTGGTCTCTGACCAGTAGAGATAAAAATGTATGGGTGGTTGCAATTTTTTGTTATTTAACGTCCCCCTCGAGAATTTTTTCAAGCATATGGAGACGCCGGTTTCATTTTGTATAAGAGGAAAAATATTTTGTTTGCCCTCTCCCCACCGATGGGTTAAAAATGGGATCGAGAGTTGAGGCAAATTTGTTTTAAAATACATACCTTTGATCTTCACATTACAGTTAAAGTCTTTAAGAAAGTCTAAAAATTTCAAGAATGTTCCATCAAACGAAGAGGAGTAACTCTGGAAATCATTATTCATCAGCTTTCTTCAGTAGTTCTGATCTTCATCCACAAGTCTAATCTGCTGTTTTCGCAAGATATATAACTGTCGTAAATCGGTATTTATTACATTGCAAAACTAAAACGTTAAAATGTTACATAGGCATATTAATTTACATAATAATAAATACAAACACATGCATTACTAGAACATACCAATTAATGACAAATGAAAGATTTATCCACAAGTTCTATGTACATGCAATAATTTCAAATTATAAATTCAGCTGAAAAACATGTATTACACTATCTTAAACTTAAATCAAACGGACATGGTATATACCACAAGCGAGGAGAGAAAGATGCACCCCCCCCCCATTTCTGAGAATTATTCTTAGACACAAAATCTTGTCAAAATATATAATTTCACAGTCTCTCAGTCTTATATTTCAATATCTGATATAATATTCCGCTTGTGTCAAGATTAAGAGATTGGCCCTATACGGTATATAAAAATACTAAAGGTAAGAAAAAAAAATTGTAAACACAATAGGGTATACCTCGCTTCGAGTGAGATTTTCTACGTTACTACAGCATAATCAATGAAATTTATGCAAGATGTTCTTCAGGGAGAAGTTGTTTTACGAGCCCTTTTCAGCCACACCAGGTTATGATGATTCGTTTGGCCTAAATTCAGATTAATTTTCCTAATTTCCCCTTCACTGCCAGCAAAAGAGGTCAGCAAGTACTACTTTGTTTAGCGACTTACCTTATTAAAAAATCCAGAGATAGCTAATAGGAACTCCTTGGGTGTTTTCCAGAACCTTCAACCTCCTCTTTCGCTGCCACGGAAGGGAAATTAGGTAAGTAACCTTGAATTTTGGATAAATAAAACATTTGACCGGGTTTGGCTGTAAGGAGCTTGTTTTTACTCGGTATTTAAATGTAGATCTCTTGTGAAACCTTTTAGTACACAACAACCAGTGGTTACGTCGGATTGTCGACGCAATTGGACCCTTCTTTTCAAATGGTCGTTAAGCATCGATTAAATTCTTTTACAAAATGTCAAAACGAATAAGGGCAATTTCAACAAGTTTTTCTCTTGAAAGAGCAAGATATTTTTATTGTGAAAGGGGGTCTCAAGGACTCCTTAAATTTTCTAAAAGAATGTGTTCAAGCAGAAATGCCTGCATTTTTAAAGTCAGCAAAACAGCATACCACGGAAGAGGCAAATGCTTCGCGGCTGGTAACCAAAATACGATGGGTGGTAGAAGCAGCTAATGTGCGGAACAGAAAAAGGAAGTCTCTAGATAATATTGTACACAATGGTCAAGTTCAATTGATTGATGATTATAATATAAAATTGTGAGTAGCATCGTAAAGTTAATACAAACCACCATTTTAATCGAATAATACCGGTGATCTTAAAATCTTACAAAATGCTTTTAAGTCAAACTAAACTGCTACAGCAATGCAACGGATGAGTTTTGATGATGAATCCCCTCTAATTTATCGTGCAAATTCTAAAACATGGAGACGTATAGACCCCAGAAATATTGCCACAAGTTTTACAGTTCTCACTGAGGACTAATCACTATGTTCGGGAAATAACTTTTGGCGTTTACCATTGAAACAAGCATGTCATGTTTCAAAACATTTTGAAAAATATACATATCTTGTTGATGTGTCCGAGAATTCACGCCAAGATTCAATCTCGACACAGAAGCAAGCTTCTTTATAATTCGTTGATATTCAACCACAGATATTTCTAGTTGGTTTTGTGAATGCAAATGCGGGGCCTAGACTGTAGGATGCTGCGCGCACTTATGCAACGTCATATGGTACCTTGGGTACTCCAGGCATCAACGTAATTATGTTTCAGTAAAAAAAAACACAATAGTCCTACTTCCCTTTCGGGATCGCCATTTTGATGTTACTAATTATATATGCATGGTACAGGTCAATTAAGGATTTGTAAACAGTAATGGATGCCTGCGTAAGGCATAAAGTCCTAATCCGCGATTTATTTTGATTCATATTTCATAACCTTCATATTTGTACGTATTAGTGTAAAATAATGTATCCCGGCGATTGAAGTTGCACATTAGGTGATTCTTGAACTTCTCGGTGGAAAATCAAGATGTAACAATCGTTTGCTTAGAGTTGGTGATGAAACGTATGGAAACACAGCGTTTGGATCATCCTCTCAAGCCACGGTCCAGAGTCCGCGTATAGCTCTCTCCTACCCGTGGCTGCTTGATCACGAAAAGTGTCGTACTCTTGAATATTTACGCCTCTCTATTGTGACGTCATGTTTTGTTTCCATCGCAAATTGAAGTCAACAATTTACATCAGCAGTATGCAAAAAATATTTCGTAAGGATTGGATATTAAAAGGTCACATCAAAGTTCATTATCCGACTATGCTTTACTCGCACTAGTCAATATTTTAATGAACAACTAGAAATTCTCTTTTCATTCAGCCACGGCCAGATTAGGAGAGGATCGTACATTTTTACCGTGGTTTGCGACGATGCGTTTGAGTCTGTTTTGAGAAAACAATTTGAACTTTTACGAGTGCCTATTGCGGTAAATGATCAATTTATACATTTATGGATTATTTTACAAGGTGTTATCACTTTCAGTTAGCTAAGTGATTAATTAAATGTTATGCAAAGATAATAAAGAAATTAGTTCTACTCCTCTCGGAAAAAAACATACAAGTTCCAGCTTTATAATAGGCTCTTTACTCAATAGGTAATAATTGTAATGGGTAGCTTATTTGACCATGCCTACTATAGTCGAATCAGAGGGGATATTGAAAAGTGGACTTTTCCAATAGGCTGATCACCCCTCTGAGTAGATAGAACGGTCCGTAGATATATAAAAGAGACGCTGGCAGCTGCCAGGCATTATTCTGACAGAATCAGACTCAATCAGTTGGTTAGATAAGAAGATAGAAGAAGAAAGCGTTAGGTAATTAATTCATTACTTGAAAAAATAATAAAGCAAAGGTTAGAAGCGCATTAGTGGAAAGAGATCAGTCTAGAGGAATTGTGGTGAGGTACTAGGGCGAAGTAATTCTGTATAAGGGTTAAAGAACCTGGTACTTCACTTAACAGGAACTATAACTGTTCCAGGAACATAGTGCAGGTTACCTTGCTCTGGAACCACGGCCTACCATTGAAATTATTTGTACATAGTTCCAATCAATAATAACTCAGATAGAGTAAGAGGAAAAACATTTATTTACATAGAGAAAATACAACACCACCAAAAGTTAATAATTATTTATTTGTATGTGGTGAGTATTGTCGTGGCATTATTCGTGGGTCTCCGCGCAAATCAACACAATATTGGCAGACCCACTTCAGCATCAACAACAAATCAATCAACCATCACTCAAATTCAGCAAATATAAAGAAAATGACCACCCCGGGTAATCCGCGGACGGTTACTTAGTTAATCTTTACTAATTTACGTCAGGGACCGGTTACTTAGTTAATCTTTACTAATTTACGTCAGGGACCTACATACTAAGTATATAGGTCCCTGTTTACATACACAATTTGCAATAAATATTCAATACAAAATGCAGTTTTTCTCCAATTTATCAAACCCAGTCACACAGCAATGCAGTTCCCATCAGCACAACATTTTCACTCGATCAGTGTCAAGCTTTAGTCAACAATTATTTCCTATTAATAGTACTTAGTTAACATCTCAGTTGACTTTAGTGTGCGCATACGCCACGACGTTCTGGAACGGATCCTCTTAGAATTCCGCCAGTTCTTCGTATGAGACCGTATAAACCGAGGTCCCGTGTCGCATAAGGTGCTGGCACGAAAGGATTCCTCATTGCTCAATGGCCTCAAGCGTCGAGAACAGGACAAAATATTGCAGCTCTTCATCGACAAGCGGCGGCGCCCCACAAAACTGAAGAGCTCCCGAGAGGGACGCCAAACAACATGCAATCAATCATGCAGTCAATCCAAGAATTCTGCAATGGTATCGTCTATCCAACGCTGTCTTGATGGTACCAGTTCATCCACATCAATGAAGCTCAGACCATATTCCTACAAATTATAACAATACAGCAGTACCAATTGCCTTTACAAATTAAATAATTCTTAAGCATTCTTAAGCATTTCTCAGCTGATCTGTTTATCTCAAGTGCATTTAGGAAGTATAAAGCATTTTTGTCATTAAACTTCCAACACATTTTGTGAATACTTCGAACAGAATGGGATGGGTGGGTGGGCAATTAACATTTCTTAAAAGCCGATTCGGCGTATTTTTACCAATCTAAACTCTTAATTAATCTGTGACCTCGGCATAAAAGGAAGTCCAAACCCGATGTTAATTTTGAAGTCTGCATATCATACATCAAACCCGATTTCTTTTCTCATAAAATAAATGCATCTATTTTATATTTCAAATAGATGCTATTTATATAGAGAAAATTCAACACCAGCAAAATTTAATAATTATTTATTTGTATGTGGTGAGTGTTGTCGTGGCATTATTCGTGGGTCGCCGCACAAATCAACACAATATTGGCAGACCCACTTCAGCATCAACAACAAATCAATCAATCATCAATCAAATTCAGCAAATATAAAGAAAATGGCCACCCCGGGTAATCCGCGGACGGTTACTTAGTTAATCTTTACTAATTTACGTCAGGGACCTACATACTAAGTATATAGGACCCTGTTTACATACACAATTTGCAATAATTATTTAATACAAAATGCAGTTTTTCTCCAATTTATCAAACCCAGTCACACAGCAATGCAGTTCCCATCAGCACAACATTTTCACTCGATCAGTGTCAAGCTTTAGTCAACAATTATTTCCCATTAATAGTACTTAGTTAACATATCAGTTGACTTTAGTGTGCGCATACGCCAAATGGCTGCAAACGAGTAAATGTTTGCAGTCACCCCACAAGGGAGCACCAAGTCAACTGACCCACGACAATACTGAACTTCCCTACTTATTTTCATCCAGATGGACTCATTCCAACCTTATCCGGAAGTATACCCCCCTTTCCAGAAAGGTGAACACCATCTTATGGAGAGAACTAATATAGGCCGTTGGACTGGTGTTCAAGCCATTTTCATTGTATACTTCTTTGTATATTTTAAATAAAATACTTCTTAAACTAAAACAATCTTAGACAGATGCAAGGCCATGTTTAGCAACATCTCTATTGAAGCAAACACAGTATCTCTCCAGTGGTGTTGCTTGATTATATTGAGCACACCTCCATTCTTTACATGAAGGGCCTGGGCCATACAAATTGAATTTGGTAAATTTTGTACATGTACTAAGGATTTTGTCAGTTTTATTTTTATTTTTCATTTTTTATTTATTTATTTATTTATTTATTTTTTTTGTTTTTAATAGCTTATACTTAGTTTGACCCCCCCCCCCGATCCTATCTGGATCATTACCTCCACAGTGAATACTGTAAGAGTACAATGTGGTGGCATTTATATACTCTTCAAACAAAACCATTTCATTTTATGAAAGTCAGTAATATATATATATAGTTCAAAGTAGAGCAATTAACAAATTTGAAATGTTTTGCAAGTGGACCCTGAATGTACCACTTGTACCCTTGAGATTTTTATCTACCTGCAAACCCCCCCCCCCATTTTTTCTAAAGAACAACCCAATTCATATGAGCATTGACTGCCCCTATTCTGAAATGTTTTAAATTGTGTTTTAAATTTTCCCCTATCCCTATAATTTTTTTTGTTTTTAGAATAGTAAACTGATACTGGATAATAGGCTTTCACCCATAATGACACACCAATGGTCCTTTGATTTTTATCCACAAGAAACAAATACTTAGACATGCACCTAACAGTGCATACATTTATATATTACTGTAAAACATTGAATCCTTACCTAGTTACTCGCTTACCCTGTTGAACACACTTAATATTCAAGAGTATTATACCTTGGTCAGGTTCACTTTTGGTGTCTGCAATCTGAATTATAACTGCAATGATCATCATTTCTGGGTGTAAAAGCAAAGTATACTACAAACCATGCATAATAAAAACAACAAAACAAAAAGATTAATTAATGTTGATGAAGCATTAGAAAGTTATATTCATATGTAATTGTATTTACCTAATCAGTAATGTGGGAACAACTTGCACAATTTTTAATAATCATGTGGTTGAAATAGTTAAAAAAAAATTTATATGTTGGCCAACAAATTTCATTTTATACTTGAGTATACTGCATTGTCAACATTACTTTGCTACCTGTACCTCTGACCTGAATTTATATACTGTAATATTTACACTATCCCCATGTACCATATATTTAGAGGATTTTGACTGAATAAATGAATCTGAACTTGTGACTTAAAATTGATGGCAGCAACATACCTTGTATGACCTATCTAAAGAATATGAAGAGCATGAACATGACAAAAATGTAACTTACTGCACTATATGACTTAAAAATTGTGGCCACATTTGTTCCTAATTAAAGAAGTATTGAGACTTTTGAAATGATAGTACAACAATTTTGTCTGTATGGACAAACATGACTCCAATAATCTTTTTACTTTAAGCCCATGATCATTAGGACAAATTCCTTGGTAAGCTTTGTGGTGTCTCTTTTGTCCTTGATGCCAGGTCCCTGAAATGTCTCTACAGTTTATGAGAAATTGCACCTGCTTTTGGAAACACCTGATATGTGCTTACTTTTAAAAATAACAATGTACATCATAATTTGAACACAAAATCTTAACAAATCCATAGTCCTTCTTGCTTTGTATTAAAGTTTGACAATGACCTTATCACTGCAATGTTATCAATGTGTATAAAAATGTGATACATGTATACCATTGAAATTTTGTAAGGACTGTATACAGTAACAATATCTTCCAGTTAATTTTATGTCTGTTAAAATTCGAATGAAGTGATAAGGCCTAAGGTTTGGATGCACCACTTGTTGCATCACAAGTTCTCCTATTGCCATGCTTGATCTACAACTGTAATTGCCTTACTACAGAAATTGAACAATCCAACTTGGAATTGTAACTCTCAAAAGGGTAACCTTTTCCTGACATATCTCATTTACCATATTTATTAACTTAGTAGCTTTTGGCTGTGAAACTTGCAAGACATCCTAAATATTTGATTGTTGTACATGTAGGGCCTGCAGTTTTATCTTCAGCTAAGCCAAGGGACACCAATATCACTCAGTTGCCTGGCAATTTTTTAGTTTACAATAAACCGTATACATTCTGTTTCCCTTTTCCCAGTAAAAATAAAGTCATCATCTAGGTAGTGATTCAAAGTGTGTAAAATCAGTTTGTTATTTTGTTAACTAATGAAATTGCTTGCATATTTTTTACATCTTATTGCAGCACCCTTTGATAACATTTTTCTATGTAGTAAAACCCATTTACTGAGAACCCAAACAAATCAAAATCACCAATATGTTTAAGTTTTAATTAATCTACAAGCACTTTCAAATTTACTTTTGCTAAAAGAGTCCCTTTTCCTAACACAGAAATAATGTCTACTAGGTTGTCAAATGACAAAAAAATTTACTGTACACAGCTCTAGATCAATGAAATCATTTAATATGCTATTTGATTCAGGGTACTAGTACATGTATGAGACATGAACAATCATCCTCCTTACCTGCATGGATTTACAAAAAATGGTAACATGTGAATATTTAACGGGAAAGGAAGTTGACCAAATCTTACAAATATATCCCTCCTTTATAAATTAGGCTGTACTTTGATCTGGGTAATCTTTAAATATTTTGATACTTGTTGTTAGGGACATAATCATATGGGGTGCCCATTGTTACATTTTTATGCAAATATACAATACGCACTTGTCTGCCTGCTACAGAAGCCCCTGTAGTTGATGTCAAAACATTGCTTGATTGATACTTGCCCCATTAAAGATTTGGTTGCAATAGCCTGATGCAATGGGGCTTGCTTGAACATCAATGTCTGATGATTGGTTGAAGCATCCTCACTAGCTGTCATCTGACTGCATGGATACAGGTCAAGTGGGATTTATGGACCTAGGATTGCTCTCTTTAGTAACAGTACCAACCTTGATGTTCATTCCACCTCTTTTCGGGCATTTCTCATGCAATGTATAGACTTGACAAGTTAACAAAAAAATCATTTTTCTTACCTATTAATATTGCATCAGTGACTTTCAAACAACCCTGACATGAGCTAGACATATCAGGAATTTATACATAACTTATCATAACAATTTATCATAACTTCTTTTGATATTTAAAATAGAGAGCACAGCGAGCTTAAAGACATGTACAAATGGAGAAAATTCGGATTTAAATTTGCATATTGTTCAAAAGGCTTTTTATCAATCATGTGAAAAACTTAACACTGTTGAAAGAACCTTTTATCAGTCATGTAATGCTGTAAAATTCTTAACATCCTTTGGGGTGCATAGCATCATGGTGTCTTAGGCATAACAGCAATAACTTACTTGAAAGAAAAAAATAATTTTACAATTTAAATGCAACACAAAACTACTGTACTGTAATAAATAGAGCTTTCTATGTGACGTCATAATTTATTTTAATGACTCGGGTACTTCCGTTTTTGTGGAAAAATTCCAAGACTCTAATATCGATCCTGACGCATGGGGATTAATACTTTTCTATTTTATTTATTTATTTTAAATGCATTTGCATATACTGAACTTACCTAGCATAGGCAGTAAACGCCAACTATTGGACTCAAATATTGTACCGTCAAAAGCAGGTCTACATAACAATATCTAGAAAGCCTATCAAGTAAGAAATGTTGAATAACTACGTTCGCAGAATGGTTTCGCCATCATACATATCTATGGACTACAGAATAAGTAATTTTATACAATCCATGACCCAGCTATTTCCGCACATCACCATGTGTTTGTACAGCAGACGACAATCCGAAAACATCGTTCGTTATAACATCAAAATATTTTTGTTTGATATAAAAATTCTATCGAATGTATATAAAATTGCAATATCTTCAACAATTAACATTTCTTAAATGCCGATTCGGCGTATTTTTACCAATCTAAACTCTTGATTAATCTGTGACCTCTTTCCTGTTCAGCAACCCCGGCATAAAAGGAAGCCCAAACCCGATGTTAATTTTGAAGTCTGCATATCATACATCAAACCCGATTTCTTTTCTCATAAAATAAATGCATCTATTTTATATTTCAAATAGATGCTAATTTATTAATAAAGAACCCTTGTCCCTTGCAGAACCCAGTAGGTTTACACGTTACATTTTGGTGGCAGCCGGTCAAGGGATAGGGTATTTAATTAAGTTTGATCTTTATTAGATTTAATAATATTTTGTAGAAAATTCTTGTTTTTGTAATTGTTACTTGTTTGGGGTAGGCTGTTTAGAAAAGACGAAGTGCCGTGAAGGTACCACGTACAATTTAGGATCCGTGAGACTGTACCTATATAGAAGAAACAACTTTGTTCAAAGGTACTGTGTCCTGTGTATTCGGTTACTTTGTATCAGGAGCCGTGTTGTTTCATGATTAAGGGTACTGGGTATCTGTTAACAATGTACACAACCGTTGTGTAAAGTGTTAGATTTAAGAAAATCCCAGTACTATACCGATATTGGAGAGGGAAATTTTAGAGGATCTCGAGGAGATAGATGAAAAGAGGCTAGGGAAACGTTAGAGACTTTAAGATATAAACCGTCCATTCCCAAATTACAAATAGTTTTATTTAGCTATTTTCTAAGTATAAATTAAAAAAAAATTATGAAAATAGAAAACTCAAAAGCGCATTCTGAGTTGTTGTCATGTTAAACATGGGCATTTGAGAAATACTCGCAAAAACCAAAGTATAAAAGCGCGTCTCCCGAGGAGAATAATACAGAGAAATTCTGGAAGTTGGTGAAGTAGGACTTAAAATCGCCAGTAAAAGGTGTAATAAGCTCTTAAGAACGAAGAATAACCTGTACTTGCACGATTTTCAATGGCTGCATCTAACGAACCAACACCGGATGTTCTGTTATACAGCTAGTTGCAGAGGAAAACCAGTTGACGATAAATTATCCGTTTTCTTAGTTGAAAGTATGGCGGCCAACTTTTACGTTTAATACCTAATAATATGAAAGCATGAAATCGTATCTACTCGTATGGTAACGCTAGCATTAACTAAAAGAAAGTGTAAGATAAATTTTGACACATATAAATAATTTTAAAAATAGGGGTTTTCTTTCTCTTGAAGGATGCATTAATATATATATATATATATATATATATATATATATATATATATATATATATATATATATATATATATATATATATATTAAAGGGGGTTGGCTATAATTGGTTCCGAGTATGTAAGATTTTATTAATTTTTTTGTCAGGTAAACCATACTAACTTGCAGCTTCAAAAACCATCTGCAATTCAGCAATGGCAGAAGCTTTAAAAGTGCACCGAATTTCGAGTAAAACAAGATGTGTTTGTGAAACACTATGCGCCCTGCAGCAACAAAGTTCGAAAAAACTAAACTATTTTTAACATATTGGCCACAGACAAAGTCACAGGGTCATTGACGTTGGTGTCATTTGAATGAACTTAATTTGTGGAGTATGCATACCAAATATGAAGTCCATATTTCCTATGGTTCAAAAGTAATGGCAAAAAGGCTATTTTTAGCATATATGTCAATCAAGGTCACAAGGTCATTGACCTTGATGTCATTTGAAAGAACTTTATTAGTGGAGTATGCATACTAAATATAAGGTCTCTATCTCTTATGGTTCAAACGTTATGGCGAAGGTTAAAGTTGACACAGACAGACAAACAGACAGGACAAAAACAATATACGCCCTGGATCTATCGATCCGGGCGCATAAAAATTAAAGCATCCATAATTAACTATTTGACAGAACAGGGTCATCTTACCAAACATTGTGTGTCTTTTTGTGCACTGCCTGTGCTGACTATGTATCCAGTATACTAGATCAGAGTGTTCAAAGTGTCGAGGATGAACTGGTAAACCAGATTGTGAACATTATTAAGACAAATAATATTTCAGATGAAAATGTTTAAAAAAAATCGTGGAAGGAATCGGCAGCAGGCAGAGTTTGAAGGTAAAAAATTACTATTCAGTCAATATTTGTAATCACTACAAAGATGTGAACTTTTTTGAGAAACTGTGATGTTGACAAATGGGTGGTAGATAGGGACAATGATTTAATATCATTTGTTTGCTCATTATGCAACAAAAATTACATGAACATGTCAGCTGCAGAAAAAAACTAAGGGTCATTTTTGCAATTGAACATTTGTATAATATTATAGGAAACAACATACATGTAATTATGCCATTTTCATTCAGCATAAATCTACTCGCTATGTTTGCACAAGTAGAGTTGTGTGTGACCTATACTCCAGTGCCAATCCATCTGGTTATACGACGTTGCAAAACTGGATTTCAAAGCAAGGTACCAATCCCATTAATTGTTATTCGAAAAACTGACGACATCATTACAAACTTTGATAACAATCAAGTATTGGCTAGAAACTGGAGGGTGAAGTACGATGCAAAGGCAATAGTAAGTTATATTACTACAGTGGTCCATTTTTTTCCACAGCCGTTTACCCAGTTACAGAGTAATCCTGCTCTTTCTCCCAAGAAAATGGTTATTCAACATCAATATTAGTGATTTCTATCCATCTATTTCTGAATATATTGACGAGTCAGACGTTTTATTTAGATCTTTGCGAGAACAATTCACTGAAAAACGATTACAGGTACTTTTGGATCAACAGCGCCCTAGACTTACAGAAGCAGAGGATGTGATATCAACCCTGTTAAAAAATCAGAAAAAAGCAATTTCTCAGAAAAATGTAGAAATAAAATAGATATGTATTCTTTCATAGAACATCATAACGATAATGCACGAGGAATAACAATGAGTAATATCTGTTAACCAATGTTCTTTAAGTGCTGTCAAGTCTGTTTTAGAAAAAATAAAAGATGAAGTAGACATTCCAAACAGCAGAAAGTGGTCAATTGTGGGCTGCGATGGATTGCCGTATCTTCTTTCTCTTAAGACCATTCTTGCTAATCCAGACTTAGAGGACCTCCTCATCCAGCCCGGACTTAATAAACTTGTTTTTATTTAATCATTTTCTACTAATGATATATTATAATGAAATTTTAAAACTTCATGATCATTTATATGAGTAATACAGCTGTGATAAGGATCATATGGGAAGTTATTGGCATGGATCTTGCCAAACGCCTTGGCTATCGGTCCTCCAAAGCAGTGCAATCATGCCTTGACGCCAATGACCATCATAAGGCTATGCAGTTTATAGAGATTCTGCTTTTTGGTACAGGTCAGTTCATAAAATGAATAGATAAAATATGCACAGGGGCGCTCATGCACAGTGCGAATTTAATCTTTCTTATCAGTAAAATTTAATTCATTTAATTTCCCCTTAATTAAAGTGATAATTTAATTTTGAAAATTTAGGGGATGAATTACTGCATCCATACGTGAAGGAATGCTATGAAAGACATGTCAAACCTTCAGCCACCGATTATTTTAAATGGTGCCAGGGTATACAGGATCCAAATTACAAGTATATAGTTTATCTATGTGTGTCAGTTTATACAAGAAATATTACAAATATATATCATTATATCTCATACAGTTATATAGGTTTCTACTGGAAGCCATTTTTTACTTGCACACTAGCGGTGTACTTCTTCTGTGCTGGCATCAGACGCAATAACACGGATGTCATACGGGCATCAAGGGTAAAGTTTTCACCAATTTACTTTGGTATTGCGAAACCCAACTACCAGAAAATTGAAGTTGTGGACATCATAAGTAGACTGTGTGCTCCCCCAGAAATTAAAGAATACATTCAGCAGCACGAATCTTTTTCTCTTAAGATATTATTCCCAGAGCACTTTTGATGAGAAAAATCACTGTACTTATATATTATTATACAGAACATACATTTTCCCAAATACTATATATAAAGTGAATATTGTGTATTCCGAATACTGCATATTTCAAAAAGAAACTTCCTATCGGAAATTTTAAGTCAGTTTTAGTGAAACTTGTGTATTACGGGCAACAAAGAGTCCAAAGATATTGGTGGCATTAGACAATATTCTAGATGAAACACCAATTTAAACGATAGTTTCAGTTTTGATACCGAGTGTAAATAGGAAAGTTTCTAGTCCAGCCAATTCCGTTGGAAGCAGTTGGTGTTCGGAATACACAAGGTTCACTGTATGTATTTAGAATAAGTTATATATACTCACATAAATAGAAACGCAACACCCTAATTTTAGGGTGAAAATTATATACGGCTTAACTTTGTACAAAAAAGTCAGGACATCTTTTACTTTGCCAAATCAGTTATTTAACGGTTGAATGAATTTCTTTCCATTACCGGAAGTTGCTTTTTAGCCCTCTTAACAGAAATCAACATTTTGCATTTTTAATAAAATTCATAACAATATTTTGGATTTTCAAGGTTTTGAAGCTGTTAATCATGAGTATTGTACTAAAATCCCGGAAAAAATCCTTCTTTCTAAACCGGATGTGATGCCTCTTGTCTTTTTCTCTTCCGGCAGATCAGTGTGGGTAGACTTAGGACGGAGTTTTCATGTGGAGGTGGGTGAATTTCAGCCTGAATAGTGCGAACGGAATTAGTAACAGAGGATTTACGAGGTTGGGGGATGGAAAAGAAGCCGTCGGAGAGGACACAGAGGGGTTTGTGCAGATGAAATTGGAGAGTGGGTGATAGATGACGAGGATGGAGCTGTGTTAGAAGACAAAGATAGCACTGGGCAGATAGGAGTTGATGAGAAGGTTGAAGGAGAAAGCGAAGATTCAGAATTAGAATGCACATTCAGACTGCTCTGTTGAAGCACACCAGTCAAAGACTAAAACCAATTTTAACATTTACTTATTTTTATTTATTTGTATTAAAGCACGTGTACCTTAATTCAATTTAAAAAATATTACAATAAATTACCTCTTTACAAATGATGGCGTTGAGAAATTGACATCTTTCCTGATGGAGATTTGATGACTAATAGGTTGACGGTGCGAGCGCAGATACTTGTCATGTTCACATTTAGATCGGGCTCTTCAAACCCACGTGACATTCGGCGCCTCTAAGACTCTGACGTCACATGACGTAGTATGCATGATGGTCTACTAAACTAAAGCCTGAACAGAACTGATTTCAAAGAAGAACCGTTTTACTGACTATTTTTCTGCAACAAATTCATTAAATAAAGACAAGTTTATTTTTCGTTTAACTTTTGTTGTTTTTCTCGCGAGAAAGTTGCTTTAGCTTTTGTGTACGAAGCGTAGCATTGTGGGTCCAAATTAATGCGGCAAAACATTCTAGCAAATGAATGTGCAAGCGTTGTCGTTAGAGCTCGCAGTGACGAGCGACGCCGCTATTAATAACTCACACTTGGTAAGATCTTGCAATTCCTCTGCCTGACAATTGAACGAAATGAAAATAAATAAATTTTATTTCATTTATATATCTCACATACCCATATATAACATGACAACTCAGAATGCGGTTTTGAGTTTTCGATTTTTAATAATTTTTTTTATTTTAAACTCAGGAAAAAGCTAAATAAAGTTATTTGTAATTAAGCTATATATTAATATACCTAAAAGGAAAGAGGAAAGAGTCTTGACATAAGCTGGTGAATTTCTGCCCTCAGTTGATGACCAAAAACAATTGATGAAAGAATTGACTTTCTTATTTTCAACGTCTATCATTGAGCACAATCCTAAGCTTCAAAGATTGTTTAACTCTATTTATCCACAGCATTCGGATCATCAATACAGTCATTTCTATGGACTAAAGACGTTCCAAGTAAATATTTTAGTAACTATACATTCCTTATAAAACTTTTATTCAGTTCTTAGCATATCATTAATGAAAATGGGTAATAATCACATTAAAGGACTTTGTTAATGTATGAATAGCCATAGGTTTGTTTTTTTTTTTTTTGCTCATTGACTCTTTGTTTCAGTATCCACTTCGATTATTTGATTGTAATGAAAACAAGTCCCAAGAATTCATCGCTCTTAAGAAACTTTCTTATGACTACATTCCATATATACAAGGGTGGAAACATTGTTGAGCCAGTGTTTTTTGTGGGTATTTGTGGTTGTTGTTTTTTTTGTTTTTTGTTTTTTTGTTTTTTTTGAAATCATTTACTGTAATTTTAAAAAAATCAATAAAACAACATAATTAAGGAATGATATTTATTTTGATGAATGAGGAGCTACATGTATTTTCACAAGTTAAAAAAAATGAGGATGGAAACATTGTTGCGCCAGTGTTTTGGGGGGGTATTTCTGTTTTTTTTTTTCAAATCATTTACTGTAATTTAAAAAAAATCAAATAAACAACATAATTAAGAAATGATATTTATTATGATGAATGAAGAGCTACATGTATTTTCATAAGTTAAAAAAATGTTTTCATGACATTTACTTAAACTTATACAATATGCAGTGAACATTGATTGTATGGAAATAAATATTTTAGGAGACAGACTAACAGATGAAAGGGTCCAATCAGCCCAAAATGCCATGAAAAATGGTGGGACACCAAAAGAAAAGTTAGAAGGATTAATTTCCAAGATTGAAGACTTTCATAGGTTAATGAATTTCCTGTAGGTAATTGTTCAAATTGATTTTCATTACAATTTAGTCTCTCTTTTTTTCATGTCAGTGACTTTGGATAAGTTTACCGAGTAAACAACAGATTTAAGAGAAAAAAAAGGTCCGGAATTTTATGTTAATAAAAATTCTTTCAACATTTCTCTATTGATGTGAATACTGATTAGTGTACAGCTCTCGGTCAACACTACAAGCACAACATTTTCTGAAAGACTGAACAAATTCACTGTGTATTTTCATTATAACATGCTGCTATCAGATGCTTTATTAACTTGACTAATATCAAATACTCAATGCAACATATATGTTATAGGCCATAGCTAAGCTGACTTTTTAACACAAACAGTGGAAAATATGCTGGAACTCTTTATTACTACAGAAATTTGCTGAACCATAAAAATGTGAAAGGCGAAGTTAAGAAGTCCTATCGCCCTTATAAGATCCTTTTCTACATTGTATTTGATGCCATTTGTCAGGTGCTTCTGCTTCATCATTTTGACCTGACTGATGTTGATTCTAACATCGTATTTCCTGCGGAATTTCTGGAGTTCTCAGGCAAAGAGAAAGTGGAATGGTTGAACCAGGTGTCGTGTGAAATTTTACAGACATGGTTCTTTGAAAATGAGGATGACATTTGTAAAGAGTTGAGGGAAGTCTTGGGTGATCCACAACACTCGGAGAACTATTGGTTGTCTGAAATGCTAGAAAATGAACGCTTGAAATGTCACTTTTGTGAAGCGACATATGCATGTGTGGGTTCTCTCCAATGCCATGAACAGAAGAAGCACAATGTTCAAATTCCTACAAAAAATCCAAGATCTAAAGTAAAGAACAGTGATCATCTTCAGGATTACACTGTTATGTTATTCAAACTTGTCATTCTTTACAAGAACGTGGACACGGCTGTAGACATGGGAGATGGTGAGCGTTTCGTCAGGTCAGCTAAATATGAATTGCCTTTTTACAACAAGACATACAAAGTAAAATATCTTATAGGTTCTGTTCATCTTGCAGCCTTAACATCAAATACTGGAATTCTCACAGAAGAACAAAGGCAAAGACTAGTTAGCAACAGATTTGTTAATGTTCAAGGTGGACAAAATAACAACATTGCGCTTGATGAGTACCTTGAAATCGTGAACCGTGACAGTAAAGTAATTTGCACTGGAAATCAGACAAAGGACAGCATCATTCTTCATTCCAAGGAATATCCACATTTAGTAGAATTTGTGAAACATTTTGATGAAATTGCAAATATTTGTGAGAAAAAGGGTTTCCATCATCTACCTTCCTACCAGAGTGATGTCAAAAAAGTCTCGCGAGATTTAATGCAAAATGATATTCTTGTCTATGACCCAAACAGGAACCTTCACTGTCAAAAATTTGTAATTGATAGAAATCCATTTGTTAACTCATTTAGGAAACTCCCGATAATGATTTATCGGCATAAACCAACTTTGCCATTTTGTCGACTCAGGAGTAATTAAACATTCATATTGTAAATTTATGGACGTAATAAACGTTTGCATGGCAAAGTTGTATAAAATTTTCAAGAAATTCAAGCAAGTGTATGTCTATTATGCCTTATGTACTTTGTATATGGTTCGTGGTCATTGGGAAGTGAGGATGTTATTGCCCCAAGCTCATAGTTTTTCAGCAACTTTAATCTTGATTTGTAGGTCTTATTTTGTGAATGAACTTTTCATAGAAGATTGTACCAGAACATGTTTAGCAAATTGGTCCTTAATTTATTATGTCTTCTAGTGTACTGTGTATTTGAAATTGATGCTTAAGCCTCTTAAGGAGGAACAGGACCTTTACCTGAAAAAAATCCTGTCAATGAATTTTTTTCGTATTTTTTATATAACTAATTTAATATTTACTTAACATTTTAAAACGGTCCTGACATGGGATTTCTTGACTTATTTAAAAGATATCGCCCTACAAATACCGCCCTGTTTAGAGTTTGTATAGAGTTTAGATACTTCATGTTTACGGGCCCATAACGGAGTCCATAATGCGAATTTTTACGCACAAACGATAAATATGATAGATAATACTATGTAATCAAATATTTCATAATATTCATAGTGTTTAAATTATCTGAAAACAATTGTTTTAATTTTATATAGTATTTGGGTGGGATAATTTTTGCATTTTTCAAGGCAGCTTCAACGACAAAAACCTCATTTGAAAAAAATTCTGTCAATAAATATTTCGAAATTTACGATTGAATGTCAGTCCTTCATCGTAATTATTTACTGCATAAATATCACATGGTGAAGCTTACCTCAATATCGCACAGGACATCGTTGAATTAGACGTAAGAATGATAAAAACGCTTCACGTTTGTATTTTCCGAGTGCGGGAACTCAATTTTGACGTCACACGAAAATATAAACATTCAAAATTATCTAAATAGAGAGAATCTCTGCTACTAAACACGAAAAAAATTAATTTAAAAAAATCTGCTTCAGAAATTTATCACGATACATTGACTGTGACCAGTTTATGACGGGTGTGTGTACTTGATCTCGCTGCACTGACAATTCAAACACTACGTCTATGACGTCACTGACGTCAAACTGCAGGGTAAAGAGAAACAAATGTGTGGATTGGGCAATTTCACAATATCTAAATGATGGCAAGATCTTAAAAAATTTTATTAATAATAATTTAAAATTAAACGTTTAAAAAAAACAATTTTAGAATTTAGAATAAAATTACATATGAACTGTTGAATTTAACAACGTTTAACATGTATATCATCACCGATTATGACGTGATATGTCTTTTTAGTCATGTGACATGTGTCCTGTCTCCCCTTAATGACTTGATTTGGGCCAATTCTATAATTCACAACTACTACTGAGATATTTAATTATACTTGTATATTTGAGCTTCAGTATATTGAATAAAACTTGTGTACTGGATAGTCACTTTCGACGCCAAAGCGACAAAAATGTCGTTTACTGTGTCAACGCCAAACCGACAAAGATGTCGCTTTGTAATACATGTTTAACTTTTTCGTTTATTTATCATTTATCTCAGTTTAAATTAAATATAGTAATATCTAAATTTTACACAAGTATGGGCCTTTATTTTTAAATTGGTTCTGGTCTAAATATGACGTCATATTTCTTTACATCGACGTTAAATTATGACGTAGGTTTAGGAGTACGCTAGCGTTGTAAAATTTGGCGCGCCATAGCAGAAGCTTTTTTTTTCATGATCCATAGTCCTCGGACAGTTTACACTTATTTCCCCTGGCGATACTTACATGCATATAAATATTTTATCGATCGATCGATTGAAAGAGAGGGAGAGAGAGATATGTGAATATACATCTAGTCTTTATAAAAGGTATTTATCATTCAAAAAATAAGATTTGTTAAAATAAATTGAAATTATAGATTAAATACATATATTTACATTCAGTGTAATTTTCTTTATGAAATCCATTAGAAATCCACGACGTTCAAATTTCTATAACACGCTCGGAACCTTGTCACCGTGCGTTAGAATACACAGTAGGAACTACATGCATTTTCAATATTTAGGAACAACAAAATGTATATTGTTTTGACTCAATTTCATTTTAAAAAATTACCCTTTTACAATTAACATAAAATCACAACAAATGTGTATTAAAATTTAATTTGTCATTTTTTTCTCGCAATGTTTATTTGCGTTATTTAACTTTCAAACGTCACAAACGGCTTTCCAACGTCACGAACGGCTATTACGTTTATTAAGCACACCAATACCGAAGGGCGCTAAATTCACATGAAACATGAACGAAATAAACATTTATGATAAAGGAAAATTAGAGAATGTAAATATAAGCATTGAATTCATATTTTGGGATGTCTTCGGTCCTATAACACACCTGGCCGTACCGACAAATTATCATACCGCGCTAACGCGCGGTATTCAATTTCTCGGCACGGCCAGGTGTTATAGGACCGAAGACATCCCAAAATATGAATTCAATGCTTAATTAAAAACAGTAGTCACTGATATTAATGTTTAAATCTTCCGATAAAATGTCACTTTGAAATTGTATTGAACTTGCAACAATTTTTGGAAATAAAATACAGCTAGATACACGCAGTATTTATTTATTTATTTTTTAGCATTATGCCGACAATGATTTTATGCTTAAAATATGTTAACAAAAGAAACAACAATAGACTTGGCTGAAAAGACAATATTATCTATGGATATTCCACAGGCGCTTACGATGTTCTTATAGAAGATTTATTAATATTGATATTTCGACATCTTTTGAGAATGAATTAATGATAGCTGAAAAAAGTACTATCACCTGTAATCGTTAGCGTTAATAATGCTATTCAAGAAATCTGAGCCTAAATTAAAAATTGATTTGTTTTTAGCCTCCAGCTACCTACCGATCAACTAAAAATAAAATGAACCTGCCCCCCCCCCCCCCCCAAAAAAAAAATCATTATATTATTTTCTTTTTTAAGTTTCAAGCTTTGAGTCCTGGGATATTGAAACTATTTCATCTTCTTTTTTGATTTACGTTATTATCAATCAGGTGGAGATATTAATTATGTTCAATAAGCTTAGTTTTGATAGGTAATAAAATTCTGAAAAGTAATCTTTTTATTAAACAAACATGTCGAGCTATCCACTATAAAGATTTTTGGGCGTCTTTAAAAATAAATAACAAGGAATCTGTGAGCGAATGCTCACTAGTAATACCCCCGCTCTGATACGAATGTATGCTTTTATGTGAATAATTATACACGTGTTAAATTAATGAAAGTATTTTAAGTATTTATTTTCATTTAAGGTAAATTCTTTATTATCATTAAAGTTTATGCAGAAAGTATCTGTAAAAATACATAGAAACCAAAGCATCTTGTTAGAACTATATATATATACCGATATTGTGCTGAGAAAAATGCGACGAAAATTTGTTATGTATAAAACAGACAGACGGACGGATAAACAGGAAGTTGACATCGGATTTGAACAAAAATGAATCCCACCGTATGACATGCCTTGGCCAAGATTGTGCTAAATTTTCAGTCATCTGCGATGAACGGTTGCTAAGAAAAATGCGACGAAAACAGAAAAATGCGACAAAAATTTGTTATGTATAAAACAGACAGACGGACGGATAAACAGGAAGTTGACATCAGATTTGAACAAAAATGATTCCCACCGTATGACATGCCTTGGCAAAGATTGTGCTAAAATTTCAGTCATCTGCGATGAACAGTTGCTGAGAAAAATGTAACGAAAATTTGTTATGTATAAAACAGACAGACGGACGGATTAACAGGAAGTTGACATCGGATTTGAACAAAAATGAATCCCACCGTATGACATGCCTTGGCAAAGATTGTGCTAAAATTTCAGTCATCTGCGATGAACGGTTGCTCAGAAAAATGCGACGAAAATTTGTTACGGACGGACAGACGGACAGACAGACACACAAGGGTAAAACAGTATACCCCCCTCTCCTTCGGAGCGGGGGTATAATAAGCTAGGTCCTGTACATTATTGGAAAGATGAAAAATAAAAGCAACCAGAGGCCATCTCCAAAAAAAAGTTGCACTCTCCCGACCGATGAACTAAAAATGTCCCGACTCAAAACTTTGTTTTAATATTCCAGGACATGATTTGTTGGGTCTTATCCCGATAACATATATGTTAAAGTTTTTAGGAAAAAAATCCCAACTACCTAGCGACCCATTTATTTTACCCAGAGTCGGGAGAGGACTATCAAACATTAGTTGAAAGATGACCTTTCTATTTAATTCATGTTAAATCAGCATGTAATAATAATAAATTGCCACTTTAACATTGAAATCATGGATGACGAGTTTTAACTCTGTTCACTCAACACCCCGGCTATGTCTTAAGGTACATTGATACTCTGATAAGAGAGATAACTCTAAATGACATAGATGTCTATTATTACATATATTCCTTTATGAACTTTTTTTGGAAAATCATTAAGGTTATTATTAAAGCAACATTTTATATAAGTGAGCAGAGGGTTTATGAGCCTTAAGGTTTTCTGCAAGTTCCATTTGGTTGCAAAAATAATCTCTATATGTTTAGCGTTAGCGGACGACTTGGAATTAGTTTTTAGGTATATTTGAAAACAAACACACAATGAAAATGTACAAATACAAATGTTTGCCACACAGTTTACTCTTTGAGATCGGCACCCCTTGTTTGTATACCAAAAATTTTAATTTCGCTACACTTGTAGTTTATATTTGATACAATGTATATTCCCAGATGATGTTGAGAAATTCTTCATGTTGTGCTTTTCCATTTCATTATGTGTTTTTTATTCAGATAGAAAGATTTTTTTTTATTTTAGTGTGGATGCTAAACAAACAAAAGAAAAAAAAAATGCCTTAGCATGCAATATTACAAGTCATGTTCTGTAACTTCGAGATTCCGAGACAGTGTAACATTGTATTGAGGTGCCCTTGAAGACAGTGCAATTAGAGCTGTAGTATTAAAGGATATACCTATCTGCATGTCCTCATAAAAAAATTATTAACACTAGTGCTCTTTGAATTATTTAATTACTGCTTTAGACATCTACAAATACGTACATTTCAACACAATTTACCTAAATATGAAAAGCCGCGATTGCAGGAAAGCTGATGCCATTACATTTCCATTTCTTATTTTTTTTTTCTCTGTGATAACTCTTTGAAAGTTAGTGCAGTTGATTTCTTGATAATTCTACCGGAATGTTAATTAGGCAGGTCAATAGCTAAGTTGGCCAAATATGCGTGTAAATCTCGTGCGCCTGTCTTTGTATTTGACATCAGTGGGCGAGGACTTTTGAAATTGGCATGGAGGTCCTCATGTAATTTAAATCCATGTCTACATTTTTAAAATCTAAATCTACAATTTTATTTCACAATGAAATGGTTATATAAGGAATCACTGTCTAGTTAGTATAGTATGCCAGGGACATCAATTATCGTTGATGCCCTGGCATATTATACTAACTAGACAGTGTTTCCTTAATCAAATTCATGTACACTACATGTAGATTTCGTCAAATGACTGCACTACACCTATCATTGATCAAACTATACATTTTTTTTTCATTTTAGAACTTTTCATAAATCTGAGTTGGTATCCAGACAATCGTTAAATAGACATATTATTGATTAATCTGACGAGTTTTGATCAATTTCCGGAATTTAGAAAGTTCATTATTTCAAACCATGCGTAATGATACAATTTAATTTTTCGTAAGATTAGAAGTCGAGCTCATATGTTAAAGCATGACATGTAACTTGGCTATATTTTTTCTGTCAAGCAGGTGAGAATTTGTATTTGGGAATATGATCGCGAATGGCCAAGTCATTCCGACATTTGGAATCTATATTACAGAAACCAATTTCTATAACGTTTTTGAGATGATGTTCGATTGTTGTGTCCAAGTGTTAACTCCCCCCGCCCGAAAAAAAATGACATAAAGTCGATCTATTATTCCTCAGTTCAGCAGCATTAATATCATTACTGCTTTTGATACAGTCTGATTTACGTGGAAAAAAAAGACCCAATAAATATAAATATATTTAATGATTTTTAATTTTTAAATATGGAATAAACTTTCTCAAAACAATACTTCATTATGTAAATGAGCCTGGTGTTTTATGTTTCTCCGCGTGGTAGTAGAAAAGATGTTATTATTTATGATTTATCCCTGAGGAACCAATTTTATACACCATGAGATCATTAACACGAAAGTAATATTTATTCTATTATATCGGGATCGATTTTTTTTGCGAGGGGATTACACGCGGTGCCCTAATTTTCGGACTTGACTTCTCCTTTTTTTTCATGGTATTTGGGGGGAGGCATTGTATCAACACAACAAAAATGTTCTTAAAAATGTTGGTAATGTTTAGAAACGTACTGTCAGAGTTCGAGACCCGCAGCGACAAATTACATTATCATTGAGTCACGCCAATTTTCAAAGTTACTTTGTTTTTAAGCTTCTTGATTATTAAAATGTTCATCAAATACTGGAAAAATGAGATAAATTATGTATTTAAAAGTAATTAAGTTATGCATATTTGCATTCAAAGAGTACAAGGCTATATAAGGGTCCGTTTTCTCGTATACGGCAGTTATAAATTAATAACATTTAGTAGAAATATTATTTTAAAACTAGAGGTACTGTGAGCAATGAGCTCACTAAATGATACCCCCCGCCTCCCATATGAATATATTGGCAGTATCCATGTTTTGCTCTGGAAAATCCAAAATATATGTCAGATCAAAAAGTAAAATAGGAGGTGCACAATGGCAATATGTAATAAAGATTCTATGAAAGTTTCATTAAATTTCCTTCAGTGGTATGAGAGGAGTTGCGGATAAGAGATTGGTACCCCAAAGCGTAACAGACGGACGGACGGACGGACGGACAGACGGACGGAAATACCGATTACTATATACCCTCCCGCTTTTCAAGCGGGGGGTATAAAAAGAGTTGGGGTCTCTTTTGTTCCATCTAAAGTCTTTCCTTGCAATTGCTAGCTAAAGGATTAATGTTTGCTTACTTTATTGTACCGATATGAAAAAAATTATTGGAATAAATATGATTCTTTTACAAGCATTTTCCTTACATCCTTTGACCTTGGTTAAACAGGTGCTTTTTCATTATCAATTTGACGCTTTTTTTCTGACGCAACTATTTTACGTCTTAGTTGACGTCATAGTATGGCATCCTTGACGTTATAGTCGTAACGTTATTCAGCGTCGAAAGGGTTAATGTATTGACATGATGTAAACGTCCACAAAACAATTATGCCTTTTTCAGGATGACACGAGATGAAAAGTTCAATGTCTGACAAAAAAACAGTTTTAATCAAGTCCCCACACCCCTTAAATCCCTTAAAGTATACAAATAATGTACATAATTAATATAATTCTACTGACAAAGTGTAGATTTTAAAATTTAAATCACTCTCACATATTTTGGACAACACTACTTCCCTCTTCTCCCCATTTGAATGTACTTTTTGTTTATCATATCTTCTAATCTTAAAAGCAAGTACTAAAACAAAATTTCTAGATCACTGGAAACATTTTTTTCTTCCATACATCAGTTAACATAATTCAGCACAAATTTAAGTCTAGTGTGTCATCAAAACCATCATCTAAACTTTCAGAGGAATCCTCTGATTGACTATTGTCTGAATTGCCACAACTACAAAGTTTGTCACACACATCACAGCATGTATGTTTTCCAGTTTCCTTTTTAAGTTCATTATACTCCCCGCTTGAAAAGTGGGAGGGTATATAGTAATCGGGATTTCCGTCCGTCTGTACGTCCGTCTGTACGTCCGTCCGTCCGTCTGTTACGCTTTATCTCTTATCCGCAACTCCTCTTATACTATTGAGTGAAATTTAATGAAACTTTCCCAGAATCTTTATTACATATTGCCATTGTACACCTCCTATTTTACTTTTTTATTCGACTCGTATTTTAGGTTTCCCATAGCAAAACATGGACATTGCCATTATATGTTTACCTATGACGTCACATATAGAAGCTTCAGGATAACATTTGATAGAACGAGTTATTCCTCTTTACATTACCGTAAAAGAATATATAGCAACACATGGACATTATGGGAGGCGGGGGGTATCATTTAGTGAGCTCATTGCTCACAGTACATCTAGTTTAAATCAGGTTCCCTCAAGCTTGCGTAGATGATAAGTATTAAGTAAAATAAGGGCAACTGATGGATCTCCACTTCTACCAATGCGCCCTATTTCTTGCACTAAATCTACCATGTTTTCTGGTAATCCAAACAGAATTACATTGCTGCAGTTGGACACATCAATACCCATCCTTAAAGCACTAGTAAATAATTACTCTTGTACATGATGTGACATTGCTATCACTTACACAATTTACAATCTCAGTTTTTCGGGTAAGAAGTGTTTCAGATTGAAACATTTCAATAAGGGAGTGATTTGAACTGTCCAACTCCTTTATCAGATAAGTGTAAAGTTTCGGTACATCATTAATACTGCTACAGTATAATAAAGTCTTGGGGAAGTCATTTAACAATTGCCTGATTCTATCCACCATCCAGGACATGGCCATTTCAATGTCACTGGATATTTTAAACACAGAGTATTTGATGTTGCTTTTATTTGGAGACATAACTATTTGCACTGTGTTTGGACCTAAAGACAACTCTTTTCTCAATTTTAACTGTGGAAGTAGGACTCAGTGCAACAACACTTGCTCTAGGAAACAATGATTTTAATTCTCCAATGTCAGAGAACCACTTCCTAAATGCTTGTTTCTTCAAACCAGTTTGGTCTTCACCACTTCAAATAAAATACTTATATTATCTGACTGGTACATGAAGTTTAGTGTAATTTTTTTTTACTTTTGGGATAATGTGGTACATTAATGCAGTTCAACATGTTCGATGTTTATACAAAAATTACCATGTTGCAATTGTATGAAATTCGTCGATTACTATGGTGTGTACATTTCATTTCTTCATATCTTCCTCCAGGCTGTATTACTTATTAGAGATTCTGGAGATGAATAAATGAGGTCTATTTCACCATTTAATATCTGCGTGTCTCTTTCTTCATATGAACCTGAGAGAGAAAAAAGAAGACCTTGTTTATCATTTTATCATTACACCAATAATCGCTATCAAAACGTGTACAACGCATAACAGAAGCCCCTTACCTTTGTACGCTACTGAAAGGTTTATATCGGGCACAGCTGATACTTTTTTTCACTTGATCTTGCATAAGAGCAACCAAAGGACAACAAACTATTATCACACCGCTGAATCCATGGTTCGTCTCAAGCATAAGAGGTATAAACATTTGGAAAGGTAGCGATTTACCAAAACCCGTTGGCAGAATTGCCGTGCAGTCTTTTCCTTCAATCATAGCATTTAATATGCTTTGTTGTTCTATTTAGGTCATCTGAGTCACTCAGGTGAGCTAGTGCTATCCGTTTTCGTCCGGTGTCGTGCGTCGTGTGTTAACATTTGAACATTTTCAGCTTCTTCTCTGAAACCACTGAACCAATTTCAACCAAATTTGATATACAGCATCTATGGGTAAAAGGGAACAAAAATTGTGAATTTTATGGTCCCCGCCCCCTGGGGCCTCAGGGGTGGGGCCAAAACCACTAAAATTAATGAAATCTTTTAAAAAAAACTTTTTTACTCCTGGATATCAAGCAGACAAACTGTTGGCATGAATATAATGAGCATTGAGTCCTCTACCAAAACTGTGAAATTCATGGCCCCAGGGTCAGGGGCTCTAGTGCTAGGGCGGGGCCAAATAGATTATTTAGTGAATATGCATTATTTCTTTGAAAATCTTCTCTGCTCCTGGGTATTAAATGAATTAACTAAGTATATAGTTCTGATGAGCAAGAGTACCTCTTCGAAAATTGTGAAATTTATGGCCCCAGGGTCAGGGGTTCTGGTGTTAGGGCGGGGCTCTATTGATAATAAAGTGAAAATACATACATTCTTTGAAAATCTTCTTCTCTATTCAAGGGTATTAAATAAACTAAGTATAAAATTATAATGAGCAAGAGTACCTCTTCCAAAATTGTGAAGTTTATGGCCCCAGGGTCAGGGGTTCTAGTGTAAAGGGGGGGGGGGCTTTTTGATTATAAAGTGAAAATACATAAATTTCATTGAAAATAGTCTTCTCTGATCCTGTGTATTAAATAAACTAACTTAGTTTATAGTTATAATGAGCAACAGTGCCTCAACTAAAATTGTGAATTTCCTGGCCCCTGGGTCAGGGGTTTTGCCAGTTGGTGTAAGGGGGGGGGGGGGGTCTTTTTATTATATAGTGAATATACCTGAATCCTTTGAAAATCTTTTTCCTTTTCTCCTATGTATTATGCCAGTGATCTAGGTTTATATATTTATGACGAAGAAAGGTGCATCTAGCAAAATGGTTAATTTCATGCCCCCTTAGTAAGGGGTAGGGGGGGGGGCGGGTGTTACATAGTCTGAAAATAAATTAATGCTTTGAAATCTTGAAATCTGCTCTTTGGTATTAATCAACCATTTATGATGAAATAAGATTTATGATAAAATTTTCCAAATTTTTAAATATGTGGCCCCAGGGTCTGTGGTTCCTGTTGGGTGGGGTTCACAACTGGTTATAAAGTGGAGGTGCATTTTCTCTTTCTTACTCAGATCTACCTCTGGGTATTAAGTAACTAGAGTAAGCATGCTAAGTGTATAATTATAATACGCAATCGTGCCTCTTTCAAAATTGTGAATTTCATGGCCTGTGGTTTAAAACACGAACCAAATGCAATTGTTGGAAAGTTGTTACATGATACTCAGGTGACCTATAAGGCCCAAGGGCCTCTTGTTTAAAAGTACTGACACAGAAATGATGTAAATTTTTGTCCAAAGCTTGAACGTCCGCCATTTTTCAAGTAATATCGAATACTTCATGCAAGAATAGCCACGATTTGTTATTATAGACGCATTTGATTGGTCGACCCTACATGTACGTCACCAAAGTTCATTCTGACGTGACCCTTAATGGGATGTCTTCAGATCTTTGTACAGCGACCATCAGAAATTCGGAGCGTAACAAAGATCTGATTTTAATCAGATTGGTATTGGACCTGTATAAGAAGCAGATCGCTAATCAGTTCAATGTATTTCATTGTTAAGATCCGACGAGTGTAGACGTTTTCTTTTTACACTGCGTGCTACTCAATCTCGATGAAATTATCAAATTTACGTATTTTTTTCCAAAACAGAACAAAAGTATCATGAAAAATGCAGGTCAATACATTATTTACAAAAAGAAAAAGCACATTAAAACAAGAAATAAACGCAAGAAAAATCTAAGACCACGAAAGGAGTACTATATGTATGCCACAAGTTTCAAGTGTGCAATCGGGTGTAACGAAATCTTACGGTTTATATACCCGTCTTACGGTGCATATTTATGAGAAGTTTCAGCTTTAATAAGTTATAATTGTATATATATATGGGTTTCAACAGATGTTTCAATCATAACAATGTGAAAAAATTAATTTCCATTCAGGTCATTTTGAAGCAATAGGAAAATCTTTAAAAATCTTCTCAATAACGACAAAGCCATGATTGGTCATACATTTATATATATAGAAGCATCCTCAGGTAATGTAGGCTCAAATTTGTTCAAATCATGACCCTCGGGGGTAAGGCAGGGCCACAATGTACGATCAAAGTTTAACATAGGTATATATAGGAAAAATCTACTCAATAACAACACGATGATCACTGCATGTTGTCAAATAATTTGGTAATTTTACGCATTGCACACACGTGCATGCATGTCCTTGCATTCAAGTTTGATAGTAGCATAATGTAGGAAAACATTATACCTATTCATATCCTAAATTTCATCCTGTTTTGTTGAAAACCAAGAAAGTTTTCGGTATTTAAAGTTTTAGCCAATCAAATTGCAGCTCACGTGCTTGCGCGTGTTTTCATGATAATTCTCAAATATCATGCTGTTGAACCTCCTAATGTATGACTGTATTTCAAAGTATTTTGTCAAAAAACTAGAAAGATACTAAGACTTTTGTTTCAGCCAATCAGACTTCATGATATTTTGACCATGTCATCATGTCTACACTACTAATATATCCTAATATTATGAGTTTCAAAGCATTTTATAAAAAAAAAGTTACGGCTATATCAACTATATTGGTCAATTCACGGGTTACTCGAATAACATTCGTTCCGCAAATCTACATAACATGCCTAGTTACCATAAAAAGGTTACACCTAGATCGGGTGAGGAGTAGTTTACGAGATCACTCGCGGACAAAGAAGTACCCAGGAAGAAGAAAAATAAGAAGAAAGTAAAAATAAATATGTTTGGGTGGGTAACATAATATCTGGTCTAAGTCCTATGAGCTATGGGTATAAGTTGATAACCACCTGTAAAATTAAATCAAAGTTTCTCTTAAATACATTTGATGTAATGAGCCTTACAAAAAAAGACAATTCGAGATATCGCAGGGAAAAGAGTGTTACAGAAAGACAGAAACACAAATCAACATTGAAAGCGATTGATTGATTGTATAATGTTTACCATCCCTCTTGAGAATTTTTCACTTATATGGAGACTCCACTACTTGCCTGTGTAAAACTGCAAATTTTGTCCTATACTCGGCGACATTGAGCAGGGAGGGATCTTTTTCGTGCCAGCACCTACTGCGACACGTGACCTCGGTTTATATACGGTCTCATCCGAAGGACCGATCTCCACGTCCCGCAGTGGGATTCGAACCCGCGACGTAAGGATTGACTTCTTCTATAACCACTGTGCCACGCATTGAAAGCGAGAGACAATACTAATGATGAAAAAAGAAAGACCCTCTGTTAAAAAGTAATTATAGACCTGTTAGTATTTTACCAACCGTGTCAAAGGTTTTTAAAAAGGTTTTATGTGTACAACTTTCTGACTATTTTGATGGTATTTTTAACAACGCACTTTGTGCATTTAGAAAAGGTCATGGATGCCAAACTACACTACTGCGACTCCTTGAAGACTGGAAAATGGCTTTAGATCAGAACTTACATGTCGCTGCTATTTTAATGGACCTCTCTAAGGCTTTTGATTGTTTGCCTCATGACATACTGTTAAGTAAACTCTCTGCTTATGGTTTATCTCCAAATTCTGTCTCCATTCTAGGAAGCTATTTGTCTGAGCGCTTTCAGCAAGTGAAACTTCAGGGAGTTGTCAGTTGTTGGGTTGGTATTAAAAAGGGAGTACCACAAGGTTCCATCCTAGGACCACTACTCTTCAATGTTTTTATTAATGACATTTTTTATTTCATTAAGAATGGGTCTTTATATAATTATGCAGATGATAATACTTTAGCATACTGGCATAAGGATTTTGACACTCTGATAAATACTTTACAAGATGAAATTTCTGTATTATTGAAATGGTTTAAAGAAAACTGTATGCAAGCCAATCCATCTAAATTTCAGGCAGTTGCCTTGGGTAAGAAAACTTTTGATAAGAACCCTGTCACCCCTACTAATGTGTTCGGAACCTTTTATTTTTCGGTGTTCTGCAAATTATGAAACCCGATGAGTTCAGAGTAGCTCTGGCAGTGGCTCTGGCGAGAGTTAGCGAGACTTCAGCGAGATAGGGTAAATTATTCACGGAAATGTGCCTAGGAAGTGACTAGCACGTGGAGGCATGGTAAACAGAAAAGTTATGTTGCGTTTCAGTGTTCACCACCCCTAGAATCAGCTGATAATGTATGTAGATATGTATTTCAATCAATCGATCTCTTTTACACTCATTCAAACTTAAATAAGTATTCTCTATAATACAATTTTCTGCAGTCATGAATTAAAAATTTCTTTTTGGACAAATATTTTTGCATGGGAACCGGGACTATATTTTTTGGCGTCAGATTAGAAAATGAGGCACCAGCATGGTTTTAACTGACCAATCAACTGAATGAGTATTGCATTATGGGTTACTACGAATACTACAGGAATTTTACGCTTGAAATAACAAAAAAATCTTATTGTAAATGAAAAGCATTTTTTAAAATATTATTTTCAAGATCATCATGACAAACAATTCATTTATTAAATAAACGGCGGAAGTCTAGGTTTCTGAAATCATACTGCAAAAGCGATTTGCGTCAGTATTAATTCCTTTGTTGTACTATCGGTGAATACAATTGCCAGGTGAATTCCCTGATCAAACACGTGATCACGAACGTAAACAAAGTTTTGTCCATTTAAATGCATAAGAGAAGTTGTTCGTTTTCCTTACCCTTGAAGCGCTGGTGTTCTGAACTAGACACAAACTAGAATGTACATCTTATTAAACATTTTACCATTTAACAAAAAATCAAAAACGCCTGTAACATCTTTCATAGTTTCTTATCCTTGTATTTTGTTCGTAAGAATATTTTTTTCATTTTGCAGTCCATTAACATAGATTGGCGTGAACTACGTGTTCGAAGTTAAAATGTAAACATGTATTTGGCGTTAACATTGCTATTCATTCAACGATTGGCCAGTTGCTCGTGATAAGATCCCCTGTGCGCATTTATATCAATAACCATATAAGGCAAGCAAAGGTTTGTCAGTGTAGATGATAATGCACATTTTTACCAGCGCATCGATCACTAGTGAGCTCTAATTTCGCCGAAAAGTATAAGAAATATTATTATTTTAACATCCCCTCCTTTAGCCACCTTTTTCTGTTGAAAATCATGAAAGTCTTTCAGAAAGGTCTGGAAACATTTGTTACAGGACATGTTTTCAAAAGAAACAGGCTATAGCAATATCGTGTTTACTGCCAATTTTATTTATAAAACCGGTTCTACCCTATAACCTTTGAATAGATCAACCTAAACCACGTGTCTTGAATTTAAATCACAATAACATTAGTAGGGGTGCCTGTATTTAAAATTGATGGTGCAGAGATTTTGTGTAAGGAGACTGTCAAATTATTGGGAATTGATATTGATTTTATGCTCAAATTTGATGTCCATATTAGTAGTATCTGTAAAAAAGCTGCCCAACAATTAAATGTGTTAAAACGCATTGGCTCAGTATTAACTCGGGCAAAACAAAATTACAATATTTTATAGTTTATTTTGTCAAATTTTAATTTTTGTTCATTTTGTATGGCACTTCTGCTCCAAGAAAAATACTAGAAAAATTGAGAAAATTCAAGAAAGAGCTTTACGTTTTATTTATGAAGATTTGGAGAGTAGCTATGAGTCATTACTACTTAAGGCAAAATTACCATCATTAGAGATTAGAAGAATGCGTAGCATGGCTCTGGAATGTTTTAAGATTTTACATGACCTTTCTCCTAGATGTCTATCAGACTTAGTGAGTTTTAAGAAAGTGACATACAATTTTAGATATTTAAACATTTTAGAAATACCAAAAGTGAGAACTACATCATATGGTAAAATGTCTTTTAGATATACAGCACCAGTTTTACGGAACTCCTTACCTGAACATTTTAAATGTCAAACCAATTTTTTACAGTTCAAATCTATGATTGCCTCTTGGAGCGGTAAGGACTGTGAGTGTACAGCCTGCTCCACTAGGTAAGTTGTGTCCTTTTGTTTGTGTGTCTGTGCATGTGTGTCAATTTTTTTCTGTTATGTTCTTTTTATGTTTCTGTCGATGTACTGCTTGCATGTTTGTAATGTTGTGACTTGTATATCTTGTTGCTTTCTCTATGCATCCGTGCTGTATTGTTTATGTGTCTGTACATGTGTGTTTTATATGTATCTTTACCTGATGATGTCCTTTAAATTGGACTGTGTGCTGTACTGTTGCAAGTAATTCTCTGTTTATATAGTGCTGCATGTTTTCATTGTTTTACTGTTATGTATATGTTAAACATGTCAGTCAAAAGCTCATTAGAGCTTGTGTTATTTTTTAACTACCATACTGACTTTAAATAAAGCTTATCTTATTTTATGAACGGATACACTTTCCATGCAATCTTTGAACATAACATGGTCAAAGAAATATATAAGACATACATGTACTATGTAAATCCATAACACTACAGTTCTGCAGTTAATAGGGAAGAAAACAAAATCCACAGGACCATATAACACAGGAAACACTTTTATCTCTATGATGCAGCTTTAAAGTTGAAAAAATTACTGAAAAGTTTGGGGAAAGAATGAAAGGTACCCCTTTCTTATCGTCTCAAGCCACGGTTCGGAGTCCGTATATAACTCTCTCCTACATGGGAAGAATCTACTTTACTTTTTACAATCTCTTGAGTTACGTGCCCGTAAACCAGTGGTGATCAAATGTAAACTTCAGCTTTATAGACCTTAGTCCAGTGTTGAAAAATGCCTTCTAGGGCCAATAGTCGTGCATTGTTTCCTTTGTCTTTTATCTTCCTTTTCGAAGTTAAATTTAACCTCCTCTTTAGGCCTTTACGCTTGACCTAGTTTGATAAAAGTTTCCTAATGTTTTTACATTGACGATATACATTTTAATAGCAGCTTTCATCATATTCCATCGAATGTTCAAAATATTTTATCCTTGACATTCTCTAGCATACGTAACACTTCCCCTTTGAGATAAGATTCTTTTAATCTATATTAGACATTCACCCGTGTAAGCACAGTTAAATGAAGTTATGAATAAATTCGCGTAATGATTCATAAAAGTCAATATAGTAATTTTCAGCAGTTATGCCCAAAGAAATTAATTATTACACTGTAATTGAAATATAGGGAAAATAGGAGGAAGAATTCATAAATGTGTATGCATGTGTACTAGACTAGTATATTACACACTACAGTGACGAAATTACACATGCGTTTATTTGGAGTTACGGAAAATAATATTGCACAAGTACTTAATCTTGCTTTTATTTTTTATTTATTTATTTATTTTTTTTTTTTAATCCCCCTTTATAAGATTAAAAGAATCGTGCAGTTATTCAATATCTGATAGATACCATTTGGTAGCCCGCATGGCGCAGTGGTTAGAGCGTCTGCTGTAAGTCGTGAAGTAAGGAGTTGATCCGTACGTAGCGGATTCAATCCCACTGTGAGTAGTGGAGACCGGTCCTTCGGATGAGACCGTATAAATTGAGTTCCCGTATCGCAATAGGTGCTAGCACGAAAAATATCCCTCACTGCTCAAATGGCCGTAGATGCCGAGTATATGACAAAAATTGCAGCTCCCACCGGCAAGTGGTGACGTCTCATATGATGGAAAAAATCTCGAGGGGGACATTGCATAACATACGAACAAATTTAAATACCGTTGTCTTAAGTCAATAAACGATGCAAGCTACCTGCATAGATTTCTTGAACAACGGCTGTTCCATCATATATGAATACAATGTTCTACCAACGTTAAGTTTTAATTGATATAAACAATAAAACGTCTTTCTCGGTTGTTAACGTCGCAGCTATTTCATTTCCGTACTAACAATTGCAACCACAGAAAGCATTTAATTGTATAAATTATGGCATTTTGATTTTTGCCAGATCCAAGGCAAGCCATCGGATATCTGTTTTGTTTTTCTCTTTTACTAATAAATTAATTACGCGTATTGTGCAACTTTCCGTGTTTGCGACAATGACAATACAGTTTTGGTATAAATTTCGTTCATCGCAAAACAAAAATATAAAGAAGCCCATTTTAAATTACTAGATAATGCAAGTATGTAGGAAACAAATTGCCCATGAGAAGAGATCCCTCTGTATAATAACAGCCTAGTATTAATTATCTTAACGACTAGTGTTAACATTGTTCAAAAGTGTTGACGTGTGTTCAAAAGACTCGTGATTATCCTTTCAGCAAGTCTAAGTCACAGAACAGAGAAACATCTCTCGAATATAAACATTTGTTATATCTCGCAGGAATTTTATATTTCGAAGTCCCTTAAATGTACAGAGTCTTTCAGTTATGGTGTTGCAATTGTTGGGGATATTTCCGCTAAATCCAAAATAATTCTTATCATTTTGATTTTCAAGCTCATAATTGTTATCAGGCAGATTCACCGAAGTCGTCATTTAAAACACTGTTTTCCACATATTTAGCAGTGAGAAAACACCAGACGATAACAGGTTCTTCGATTTATTGAAAATTAGATCACGTCATTATTGCAATTAATGAAAACTTTTCATTTGACGTTATCGCATAGCCGTTGAATTTTAGCGATAAGTTGTTCGTTTATAGCGCTGAAAATTGAAACGCACCCAGATTTCTAAAAGCATAATTATGATACAATCATCCGATCACATTGTCCCTGCTTATCTTCTTTTCTACCTGTGGTGACTTTAAATTCAATATTACTTAATTAACAAGCACAATATAAACAAAAAAAACATGACTATGAAATCATGCATATGAAAAATTTTCTATTACCCATATAAGTGAAGAATTTTATCCAAAATTATGACCCTGCCAATATACCTATTTACCGACCTTACCTAGCGTCCGTATGTCAAACATCAATATACTAGTAACGAAAAGACTTTCATTTCCTTTAAAGGATATCAACTCTTCAATTAGGAAGGATAACTCCTTATTCTACGTTTAATTCAAAAGGTCTCCAAATGAAGCTCGAAATTAAAATCTTTTAAATTTCGAGCTTCATTTGGATAATTTTCATTTTATGCATCTTAATGTGCCCAAGGATTCTTTGAAGTTTTAGAAATGATCTTAAAAGTTGACATTTGCATCCGTTGAAGTATTAAAATTAAAAATATACACATTTCCCTTCATTTTGCCTAAGATACCGAAGTTTATTGGCAAGATATGAAATTAAAGTGATCAATGATTTTTCGAACGCGTTCACGCGTTATCAAATAATTGAAGTTAACAGGGGATAAAACAATTTTCTTTCTTCTCCCTATAACTATAGTCCTGCTGGACACGGTATTACATGTGACGTAAATACAGTTAATAATGAAGACTTTAGATCACTTATTTTAAACGATCCTAGATATAGGGAACCCGATCCTTCAACTGGCGTCATAATTTCATAAATATCGTGGATTCTGTTGAAGATAACGCAAGACGATGAGCCAGATACGAAAAAGAAGACGTTGACACTTTGTCAAAATGGATTAAATGTATCAGGTCCATGTTAAGGATTGATGTGCATTTTATAAAAACCATCTATCCTTCTGTTTTCAATAATCCAGAAGTGAAAAAAAGAATTGGATAGATTAAATGATCAGTCTGTACTGGTCCCTGCTGACAAAGCATTTAACAACATTGTCTTTGTTTGTAACACTCATTATATATAAATTGCGTTTTAGATGAACTTGGATTTAATTCTACAAGTGATAATCCAACTTATACTCATAGTTCCGTTTCTAAGGAAGAAATTCTTCAAAATCATACGTCAGTTTTGACTATTTTTTGAATAGATAAAAGTTACCACAGAGTTTGACACATCTGTTTCATACATGTATTTGGATATTTTACTAGAAAAAGACGGTAATTGTAATCGTACACTCAAGCTCCGTGATAAACATGATGACATTAACCTTTCTATCGTCAACTTCCCTTATTTATGCAGCAATATACATGTACCTTTACCCCCTGCATAAGTATAATAAAAAGTAGTTGTTAGGTCACATGATACATGTATAAGGTGCTGGTCAGGCGTGAAGTGATCTCGTGGTCATCGGCTAGCAATCAACCATGTGCAGTTTCGAACATGCTTTTACCCGTAGCACGTATGACTGACTGACTGAGTCGAATTCTAGCCACGTGGGAGAGGACAATTACTCATGCTGTGCCTCAAAGTGAACAACCCGGCTTTACACAGAGTTCTATAGACGATTTTACAACTGAAGATGCATTATACATTTTCTCCACAGGCCTTTAGATCGCTTAGAAAACAAGAGGCCCACGGGCCTTATAGGTCACCTGAGTATCATGTAACAACTTTCCAGCGATTTAATCCAAAAGCCATGAAATTCACAAATTTTGAAAGAGGCACCATTGCTTATCAAAGGGCAGATTTCAAAGCATTAATTTATTTTTAGTCAAAGTACCCCCATGGTACCCCTGACCCAGTGGCCCTGAATATATCTATTTTGAAAGAGGCCCCTCTCTTCATTATAAGGCCAGCAATTTTTTTTATGTTTAGGTTTAGTTATGAACATGAGAATAAAAAAGTCCCGAAGGAAAAGGAAATAAAATTTTTTTTTGATAAATCAATTGCACATTCTTTTTTATGCTATTCTAATAGGCTCCTTACCACTGGACACATAATGCTTACAAATAGGAAAGTAGAACATTTAATTGCTTATTTCATCATCTGCCAGTTTGGGCCAGTTATATAAATTTTGTGATGTTGGTCAAAATATATTTTAAAAAATCAATTCTTTAAAAGTCTTTCAATATATCTTCATTTTTAGCTCTACTGGTCAGAGACCAGAAGAGCTTATGCGATAGTAATGCGTCCGGCGTCCGTCCGTCTGTCTGTCTGTCCGTATGTCCGTCTGTCTGTAAACAATTTTTCAAAATGCTACTCCTCCTACAGTTTTGGTCTGATTTCAGTATAACTTGGCACACAAGTAGAATACACTAAGATACATAATTCTGTATATTGGTTTTTGATTTCGATGAACGGTGTTGCCGTGATTACTAAAAATAGAAATTTCTGTGAAATTCTTTCAAAATGCTACTCCTCTTACAGTTTTGGTCTGATTTCAGTATAACTTGGCACACAAGTAGACTACACTAAGATACATAATTCTGTATATCGGTTTTTGATTTCGATGAGCGGTGTTGCCGTGGTTACTAAAAATAGAAATTTCTGTGAAATTCTTTCAAAATGCTACTCCTCCTCCAGTTTTGGTCTGATATCAGTATAATTTGGCACACAAGTAGAATACACTAATGCCCTGTTCACACGACGAGTTTAATTCGCAGTAAATTAATGCGAACTAAACTAATGCGAATCAAATTAATGCGAATTAAATTGCGTTCACACGACAGCTTATGCGAAGTAAACTAATGCGAATTAAATTTTTTCTTCAACAGTCAGGCGTCAGTAAGTCTATTATGACGTCATTTGTAAATCACGTCATGTATGCAGAGCCATCCTTTGATACATCATGTAGTGGCTACAGGTTTTCATTTATTTTAGTGATTAACATACTTTCCCTCAATTTTTAAACCAAATATAGCACAAATACCTATATATAACCACCAACACGTGTCCTGTGACTTAATTCTGCCTTACGCATGCGGTTCAAAATTTCAATGAACAATGTTCGCTTAGCGTTCACACGGAAAATGCGAAGTAATTTAATGTGTAAATTCTTTCAAAATTAAAATAATTCGCATTAAATTCTCAGTGTGAACTTGGCACACGCAGTAAACTTACGTTTAATTCGAATTAAACACTCCGTGTGAACAGGGCATAAGATACATAAATCTGTATATCGGTTTTTGATTTAGATGAACGGTGTTGCCGTGGTTACTAAAAATAGAAATTTCTGTAAAATTGATTCAAAATGCTACTCCTCCTACAGTTTTGGTCTGATTTCAATATAACTTGGCACACAAGTAGAATACACTAAGATACATAATTCTGTGTATCAAATTTTAATTTTGATGAACTGTGTTGCCGTGGTTACTAAAAATTGAAATGTCTGTAAAATTGTTTCAAAATGCTACTCCTCCTACAGTTTTGGTCTGATTTCAATATAACTTGGCACACAAGTAGACTGCACTAAGATACATAATTCTGTGTATCGGTTTTTGATTTCGATGAAAGGTGTTGCCATGGTTACTAAAAATAGAAATTTCTGTGAGATTCTTTCAAAATGCTACTCCTCCTACAGTTTTGGTCTGATTTCAGTATAACTTGGCACACAAGTAGACTACACTAAGATACATAATTCTGTGTATTGGTTTTTGATTTCGATGAACAGTGTTGCCGTGGTTACTAAAAATAGAAATTTCTGTGAAATTCTTTCAAAATGCTACTCCTCTTACAGTTTTGGTCTGATTTCAGTATAACTTGGCACACAAGTAGACTACACTAAGATACATAATTCTGTGTATCGGTTTTTGATTTCGATGAGCGGTGTTGCCGTGGTTACTAAAAATAGAAATTTCTGTGAAATTCTTTCAAAATGCTACTCCTCTTACAGTTTTGGTCTGATATCAGTATAATTTGGCACACAAGTAGAATACACTAAGATACATAAATCTATATATCGGTTTTTGATTTAGATGAACGGTGTTGCCGTGGTTACTAAAAATAGAAATATCTGTAAAATTGATTCAAAATGCTACTCCTCCTACAGTTTTGGTCTGATTTCAATATAACTTGGCACACAAGTAGAATACACTAAGATGCATAATTCTGTATATCAAATTTTAATTTTGATGAACTGTGTTCTGGTTACTAAAAATTGAAATGTCTAAAAAAATTTTCAAAATGCTACTCCTCCTACAGTTTTGGTCTGATTTCAATATAACTTGGCACACAAGTAGACTACACTAAGAACATAAAGAGACTTTATCAACGATCATTATTCTATATATTGCTGTTGTAAAGTTTCAAATCCCAGCTGCTTAAGTACTCTTCTCTTCCTTTGCTATAAGTTCAAACCAGTAGAGCTTCAGTCTCGACAGAGACTTCTGGTTTTAATATGTGTTAGGTGAATGTGTAGACATTGTTCTAAAATTTACTTGATGCCTAAAATTATAATTCCTATCATAAAACAGACAGGGAGTATTGGGGAGTACGGTGAACATTTTTTAATTAAGTGTAAAATAATTTCTCTGGCTGATACAAATGATACTACATGCCTGTATATATTTGTATATTCTTGCCTTTTAATAGTTGAATTTTTTTTTATTTCTTCGGGTTATTGTTCATTTCTTCTGACCCCAAATGGACTTAACTTCTCCCATAGTTTTATTCATTACATCTGATGCATAAGCAACCCTTATCTGAAGAATGATGCTTAGACTGTAAGCTATAACAGAGACCTAAACAATGTCGCTGGCAATGTGCAATAGCTACCACGGGCAGTTTTAAACCTGTGGGAGGAAAATAATTTACAGACAGATACTTTTGAAACGAATACATAATTATCTCACTAGCATGTCATTGTGCAACAAAGTCGTCAGCATTTTATTTGTCCTTTGAACGGGTGAAACGTTTTGAATGGCACTCGTATCGATGGATTTTACACTAAACCAAGCTATCTTCTCAGATCTAGCTTCATTTACCCGCCGTTTTATCTTAAAACCGGAAGTGCGAGTTCGTAAATTTGAAATCTCGATCCCGACTCATATTTGACATCGGAAAGAAAAAAATTGTTTTATTTTTTTTCTGAAAGTTCAAAACCTTGAGCGGAGGCTTTGAACAACTGAAAATAAAATAAATCCTGGCCTTAAATATGTAATTAGATCATTAGCATACTAACCAGGAGCAAAGGATAAGATGTTCAAAGAATTCATGCAATTCACTATATAATGATTAGAGCCCCACCCTAAAACAAGAACCCCTGACCCTGGGGCCATAAAATTCACAATTTTGGTAGAGGCACTCTTGCTTATCATAACTATGTACTTAGTTTATTTAATACCCAGGAGCAAAGAAGAAGTTTTTCAAAGAAATAATGTATTTTCACTATATAATCAATAGAGCCCCGCCCTAACACCAGAACCCCTGACCCTGGGGCCATAAAATTCACAATTTTGGTAGAGGCACTCTTGCTCATCATAACTATGTACTTTGTTGGTTTATTTAATACCCAGGAGCAGAGAAGAAGATTTTCAAAGAAATAATGCATTTTCACTACCTACTTATTTAGCCCCGCCCTAGCACTAGAACCCCTGACCCCAGGGCCATGAATTTCACAATTTTGGTAGAGGACTCATTGCTGATTACAATCATGCAAACAGTTCAATTGCTTGATGTCCAGGAGTAAAAAAGAAGATTTTTAAAGATTGCATTAATTTTAGTGGTTTTGGCCCCACCCCTCAGGCCCCAGGGGGGCAGGGATCATGAAATTCACAATTTTTATTCCCCTTCACCCATAGATGCTTTGTGTCAAATTTGGTTGAAATTGGTTCAGTGGTTGCAGAGAAGAAGCTGAAAATATTCAAATGTTAACGCACGATGAACGACGGATGACGAACGGCGACGGACGAAAACAGATAGCAATAGGTCACCTGAGTTTACTCAGGTGACCTAAAAAATTGAGGTGTTGGAAAAAAATAAAGGTATGGAACTCTTTTCATAGGGTACCTACTTTCGCCAATAAAATTCTTTTAAATCAAATGCTTTACAAATTTACTTTCTATCCATGGGTCATTCTACGGATAGAGGCCCAAACGAACTTTCCAAAAGTCAGAATTCATATACCCTATTTTATTCAATTTTTCAGCGTTATTTATTAAAT